>NW_006238979.1:2254930-2256558 GCF_000226075.1 Solanum tuberosum | reverse complement strand
CAAGATTTAAGGGCTTCTGACACTTCCTGCTCATTGAAAGGAAGCTCAAGCTCCTCTTTTTGTATAGCACTAATAGTGGAGAGTCCCTCAAAAACAGCTGAAGGTCTCCATGTCTCTTCCTCCTGAAATAGCTTTTGGTAATAATCTAGAATACCTTCCTTAATCAGCCCCTTGTCTTCAATTAGAACATCCCCAATTCTCAATTTATCAATGCAGTTACTCCTTCTGTGAGAGTTGGCCATTCTTTGGAAGAATTTAGTGTTTTTATCATCTTCTTTCAGCCATAAACACCTAGATTTTTGCCTCCATGAGATCTCTTCGGCGATGGCAATCTGCTGAATCTCAATTTTCAAATCAAGCAACTTCAAATTCTCCTCAGTAGTGTAAGGTCTTTGCTCAACAATTTGATCCAACTTTCCAAGTTCCATGAGAGATTTGTGTCTTTGAGTATCAAGCTTACCGAAAACTTCTTTGTTCCATTTTGTAATATCCTTCTTTAAGTGCCTTAGCTTCTGGTATGTCAAAACCAACACGAGGCTCGGAAAGCTCCTGCGACCAAACCCCAACCAGAACCACCGGAAAACATCTCCCCACGCGCTCTCACGCGCCGATCGGAGGTGGTAGTTTCCGGCGAGATCTGTCTCACGCGCCGGCGCGTGAGGGATTTTCTGATCATATTTTTTGAGAAACTTTTTGACAGTTGGGGTCGTCCAGCCATTCCGACCAGGCCCATACTGTTTTTGACCAGATCCAATCGCCGAAATTAGGGTTCCAGCTATTTCCAGGCTGTTTCCGGCGACTTTTCTTTGAGATTTGAATTTTCCGACAATCAGATCTCAATAATCAAGATTTTTTCGTTGTTTCCAAGACAAATTTAGCATAATGTCTTTTGGGTGTGATGTTTTTGGTTCTAAAATTATGGGGATTGGAAGTTCTAGCCCTATAATCACTTCAGAACTTTTATTGGGAAGTTCAAACTATTTATCTTGGGCTTCCTCGGTTGAGCTGTGGTGCAAGGGTCAAGGTGTCCAAGATCACTTAACGAACAAGACTTATGTGGTAGATGTAAAGGCAAAGACTAGTGAGGAAGATGCAAAAGCCTCAGCACAATGGGAGAAAGTAGATGCTCAATTATGTAGTCTCCTATGGCGTTCTATTGATTCCAAGTTGATGCCCTTGTTTTGCCCATTCCAGACGTGTTATACAGTTTGGGAAAAGTCTCGTGCTTTATACACTAATGACATATCTCAATTCTATGATGTGATAACTCGATTGACCAACTTAAAGAAACAAGAATCCGATGTCTACTTACTTGGGACAGGTACAGGCAGTCATGGAGGAATTTGACACATTGATGCCAGTTACTACGAATGTGGAAAAACAACAAGAACACAGACAAACATTGTTTCTAGTTCTTACTCTTGCTGGACTTCCTCCTGATCATGATTCTATACGTGATCAGATTTTAGCTAGCCTTACAGTTCCTATAATCGATGAATTATTCTCTCGTCTCCTTCATCTTGCGGCACCTCCCAGTCACAAAGTAGTTTCATCACCCACTGTTGACTCATCTATTCTCGCATCTCAAACCTTTGAAAAGCGTACATATCAATCTATGGAGAATCGGC
>NW_006238979.1:2252990-2253176 GCF_000226075.1 Solanum tuberosum | reverse complement strand
ACATGATCTTCATCGATACCTTATGTCCGCTGATGTTACATTTTTTGAGTCTCAGCCTTGCTATACATCTTCTGATCAGGAATCCTGATGTATCTATGGTCTTACCCATACCTCAAGTTTTACTTGTGCCAACCTTTGAGGAATCTACGGTTACTTCTACATCTCCAGTTGTAGTGCCACCACTAC
>NW_006238979.1:2252073-2252455 GCF_000226075.1 Solanum tuberosum | reverse complement strand
TGACTACTTCCAATTTCAAGCTTCTTCATATTCATTTTAAATTGTCGGATGTTACATCAGTCTAGATCAGGTATTGTTATTTCTCAACGCAAGTATGCCTTAGACATTCTTGAGGAGACAGGAATGATGGGATGTAGACCTATTGACACTCCTATGGATCCGAATGTTAAACTCCTTCCAGGACAGGGGGAGCCACTTAGTAATCCTGAAAGGTATAGACGGCTTGTTGGAAAGTTGAATTATCTCACAGTTACTAGACCTGACATCTCTTTTCCTATGAGTGTTGTAAGTCAGTTTATAACTTCCCCTTGTGATAGTCATTGGGAGGCAGTTGTTCGTATTCTGCGATATATAAAGTCAGCTCCCGGTAAAGGACTACTCT
>NW_006238979.1:2217111-2251999 GCF_000226075.1 Solanum tuberosum | reverse complement strand
TTCATATCGCATCAAATCCAGTGTTTCATGAAAGGACTAAGCACATTGAGATTGACTGTCACTTTGTCAGAGAAAAGATACTCTCGGGAGATATTGTTACGAAATTTGTGAAGTCAAATGATCAACTTGCAGATATTTTCACCAAGTCCCTCACATGTCCTCGTATTAATTACATCTGTAACAAGCTAGGTACATATGATTTGTATGCACCAGCTTGAGGGGGAGTGTTAGAATAGAAATAAGTATTTCCTACTTAGAATAGGAATAGGAATAAGAATAGGAATCCTAGTTGGAAAAGGATTCCAATGTAGTATCTATAAATAGGGTCTCAATGTAACTATTTAGATACACAATTCAATAATATTTTTCTCATATATTTCTCACACAAACCAAACGACCCCTAAATGTGAATGGTTTATTCGATTTTACTATTGTTTACCGTCTTTTCAGTTCTATGTGTAGATGTTCTATCCTTTTTAATTTGAGAATTGACGTTTTGTGAGTGATCAATGTATTAAGATGAAAATTATTTACCCTCAAATAATTCAAGTGAAAAAATTGCAAACATAACAACAAAATAGTTCTTTTCCTAGCTCGTTAGAAGGCCATTAAAAAATTATATTGTCCGACAATTATCTACTTTGACCCAATTAAAAATAGAAAATCCCATAATAATTCAAGGGTATAATTGGAAAGAAGTTTTTTATAGAGTTTAAATCCAAACACAAGATGAGGTGGTAAGCAATGAACCAAACACTTGACTAAAAATTATCTCTGCACTACTAATTCCTGCATTATTAATCCATGTGTTACTAATCCCTGCGTTACTAATCTTTGTACCAAACGATCCCTAAATGAATTGAAGAAAGATTTTGAACTGGATTATTTCATACTTCCTGTTATTATTTTGAGGTTTTGCTAAGTTTAATCCTTTGAGTTAAGCAAGGGAGTAGAAATACCAAATCATCATCTTCAGGACTTCCACCCTTTTCACTACTCTCTCGAAGAATTCTGTTTTCTTCTTCCAGCTGTGCACAGCGTTCCTTAGCAAAAGCCAGGTCAGCTTTCACAGTCTTCAGCTCCCTAAGAAGAAGCTTTGCTTTTGCAGCCATTGCCATTGCAACCTGTAAACCGAAAACAGACATATCATGCATCTCACATAAATACATGTAATGTCCAAGACATGAAACCAGCAAACATTCAGGAAAGCTGTCAGCAACTTCCCTCTCTAGGATATTCACTGATCACAAGGCAACAACAGTGAGATAGGTTAATGTCATCCAATTCTATGTTGCTTGGACTCTCCAGTAATGTTGGCGCACCCGTGTAAGATCCTTCAAAAATGTTCTGACTTTAAAGGATCCGACATACACCTAGCGACATTTTTCAGGAGTCCGAGCAACATAGATCCAAATCAAAAAATTCAGTAGAATTCCTTGATCAACAATGTATTGTGTAGTTAAATACGACGTGATAAGTTATTGCTAAACCAGTGTTACACAATTGCCACCTTACGTCGCGAGATGCCTTGAGTTGAGTTTCCAAATCAGCCTGGGTCTGGGGTTGCATGTGGGCCCGCAACAGAGGTTGCTGATGTGCACCACTCATTGAAGCATTATTCTGTGGAATAGAGCTGCTATCTTTTTTCCTTATATGCAGCTTTTTGGTTTCCTGAATGATATCTGCAGTACGATTCTCCACAACTGCAAGACCCTCCTGTGATAGTAAATCCAGATACTCTATCTTAATAAGAGAATCAGCATTGCCTGAACAGATATCAAGAAAAAGGAGGCAGGAGGTGGTGCTGAAACCAATATTGATGGTTATAAGGTGAAAATACAAGTGCACTTAAATAACAATAATAATAATCATAATATCAACATTAACACGAACAAGAAAAGGCCACGGTTCTGTTTAAAAAAGATAGGAGAATGTTCTATCTGTTGCTGTTGTTCATTTTTCTTAACAATTTAAATAATGGAAAAAATCTGATGGAATAAATGCAATAACAGTTTAGCAGTGAAATATGCTACTGGATAACAGTTAAGATAAAAATATTTGTGTTATTTTCCTGTTTTCCTATGTTTGGTTAGTCGAAATATTTGGAAAATATTTCTCTAGGAAAACAAGTTCCTTAAAAATGAGGAAAATGACTTCCCTAATGGAAGCATGGAAAACAAGTTGCATAAGTGACATTCCAAGTTTGTTGTCTCCTCCCACCCACCCAATCCTCCCAACCTCCACCCTTTGACCAGCCCACCCTCGCCTCCCCCGAACACCCACTCTGCATCCCATCCGGTCTCCATAGTGTTTTGCTAGATAACATATAAATGTTCTTGGGATAGGATTTTCTTGCTTACCTACCAAACACTAGCAAAATAAGTAAGAAACACACTTGTTTTCCAAGGAAACATTTTCTAGGAAATTATTTTCCTCGGAGAACATTTTCCTACATGCCAAACGCAGACCTCATTTGTTTTCATTAAGATGAAGACATCTAATTTGAATGCACGTCTGAATGATTAAGATGTTATCTCTAGATCAGACCATTGAATGATTAAGACTGTTTTACAACATATGAATGTGCATATTTTATTTATTTGTAAATATAATAAATATAGAATTCAAATAAAACAGTAATCTAATATTGGAAAGATGTAAACTTAATAAAGTAAAATTATTTGATTTAATTATTTTTTTTATATTTGCTAGCGATGGTGGAAATGGTTTGTAACGATAGTGGTGGTAATGGTTGGCAGTACTAGCTAGTAATGTTGGTGATGATAGTTGTGAAGTGGAGGTGGTTGTGATGGTGAAGTTGGTTAATGTTAGTAGTTGACAATGTTGATAGTGGTGGTTGAAGAATGTGTGGTAGTTGACGATGTGTTGGTGGTAGTTAGTGGCAATGCTAGTTGTGATGGTGAAGGTGGTTGGGTGTAGGGATTGGCTGTAGCGGTGTAGTGGCTGATAGTGGTAGTGGTGGCAGTGAAGGTGAAGGTGAAGGCGACAGTGGTGGCGGTGGATATAATTATAATGATGGAGATAATAGGTCATGTGGTCGCGATTGACACTAGTGGTTGGCAACAATGATGGTTATGGGTGGTGATTCTAAACATTGAATGATTAATAATGCTTGTTTTCTTAACATATAAAAATGTTGAATTAAAAATTTATCAAGTATAAAATTTAAACAATTCAACAACATAACCAATATAGTCCCACGAGATAAAATTAAAACAATATACTCCTTTCGTTTCAATTTGTTTGTCTTGTTTTCCTTTCTAGAATGTTTCAAAAACAATATATTTTCCTCTTTCTGGCAACTCTTTAATTCTAACTTTCCACATGGTATGTTTAAGACTGCAAGATTAAAGGAAATGTCGATACATTTTACCTAACTTTGTTTAACAAGAGCAAAAAACTTTACTTTCTTAAACTCTTTGTCAAATAAAAAAAAAGACAAACAAATTGAAATGGAGAGAGTAATTAAATAGTACTAACCTAATAATATATAAAATATATAGTTGATAATATTCAATGTATCTAAACTACATACTAAACACAATATGTATATTCAAGCAATATGAGATGCTGCATCAAATGAGTTTAGAGAGAGTGTGTTTGTGAAAGTAAGTGCCACTTGTTGTTTAAGCATTTAATGTAGTTTGATAACCAAAGAGCACATAATGGTCTTAAGACTTCATCTTCGATTGGACCAAATCAGAGCTCTTAAGACCCACCAAGTGGTAAAAAATTTTTTTACGTAAAATATACGTAATTAATGGGTTGTAGTCTGAATGATTCAAACTCATACCTCCATTAAGTGCAAACAAATGAGGTCTTAGTAGTCCATCCTTAGTAAAGAAAATTTTTGAAGTATTAAGTGCTTTTTTTATAACCATGGTGTTCGGGCCAACTTAATCACACCTCAACTAATTCCATACGATACCTGTCACCGCCCACCAACAAGTACCAAGTAACTCTATCCAGCAAGGGTAGAACAAATGGGAAGAAATCACCTGGTATTTTGAGCTTCTCTCCTTGTAACATGACAAGTGAAGATGCTCAAAGCATTGAATGTGCCTCCTGCCAACATTCTATACATATACAACAATCCAGCAAATGCAACAAGATACATCCAAATGATTTCTTTCCAAGCACAAAAATTTAGGCAGTTAACTACGAAGTTTAGTAGATATATCTCTTAGTACTCATGAATCTAAGGCAGTTAACTACTAAGTTTTCCACTGTCACATAATAAAAAATTTCAGGCTTTTAAGTTGGCTTGTCAAATTTACGAATAAAAGAACTAATGCCTTGTATTGCAGCATAATGTATTCAACTACATGATTATCTTTCGAACAAAACGGAGCTACTTAACTTCTCATTATTTTGAAAGTAGAAGTTATTCTATGATACCTAAAACCTATCAGATCAATACAAACATAGATAAAACCCATACACATAATTTATATTATTTATAAAGACTACAACAACGACAACATACCCAGTTTAATCTCACAAGTGGAGTCTAGGGAGAGTGGTGTGTACGCACCCTTACCCTACCTTGTGAAGTTAGAGAAGCCGTTTTCGATAGACCATCGGCTCAAGTATCAAAAATTATTTATAAAGACTAGAAACCAAAAACAATAGAAGCAAGGGATTCATGTAGGTGATACCAATTAGATAAATTAGGATAAAGTTGTCGTTGTTACACTTAACAAAGTTCAAACATTTGCCAAGAGTCGTTATATAGTGGCCAGAGACTTGTATGTACATACAAGGATAAGTGTGAAATTTAACCTCTAGCCTTATAAGCATTAATAGGCGAGTAATGGAACAATCCACACAAACCACCGAATAAATTTGGATTGAGGCGTAGTGGAGTGATCAAGGTTTTTAAATATTTTCCAAATCCACACACTTAGTACATTCAAAAAGTTTAAATGTGGCATTTCTTGATGGAAGTTATTTTTTTTTTAAACTGGTACCTTTATTCTTGATGGAAAAATTTGGAAGAAACTTCGTACAAAAGCATACCTCAAAAGCATTTCCGATGGTCCCGCCAATATAATTAAGGGAAGATGCAAGAGCATCTAATCCCTTCTGTAGTTTATGGCCCTCAGCTTTTCTACCGCTTTCAGGCAACTGTTTTCTGTCATATTGCTGCAATCCATAAAATAAAGGTGCAAAATTCAGAATCTGTAACCCCAAAGCCTAACTCATAGACCATCACCACATAGCCGAATAAAAGGTTTCGCAAACATGCAACCATAAAAAATTTAATTTCAACATAAATTTCTTACCTGACCAATGGTTGCACTATCAGGCATATGTTGCATTCTTGTTCTTACTTCGCTTAGATGTGGTTGGTCTGTATTATTATCATCAATAATAGATTTCGCTTTCCTAGCCAATACTCCCCAAATACCTTGTTTGGATTCACTCAAGTTTTTCATTGATGTATACTCATAGCTGGACGAATCCTGCATTTAAAAAGAGTATTCTTACGGCAAGGAGAACTCCATTTATCAGCTGTAAAAGAGACAATGCTAAAGTCAAACAACTGATAACAAGGTCAGTAACTCTATGAATCGTCCTTCTGCCCAATCCCTTATCACCAACTGGTGGAAAGATTCCCATTCCCTATCCATCTAAACTTCTTTCTTTCTCTAAACTTGGCAGCCGATCCTTATCCTGTTTCCCTATCATCTAAGGATACGACTTGAAGCATATAAGGGTGTGACCTAGCGGTCAATGAAGTGGATTGAGAACCATGAGTTCTCAAATTCAACTTCCAGTGGAGACAAATACTACTCCTTCCGTTTTAAAAAGAATGACCTAGTTTGACTTGGAAAAGTTTACAAAAAAAAAAAAAGACTTTTCAATTTTGTGGTCCTAAATTAAAGTTATGACAAATGTACCAAAATGTTCTTTAATCCTGTGGTCTTAAACATGCCACGTGGAAAGCTGAAATTAAAGTGTTACCAAAAAACGAAATGGGGCATTTTTTTTAAACAAACTAAAAATGAAAGCAGGACATTCTTTTAGAAACGGAGGGGGTATGTAATTTCTTCCTATTTTTCCAAGCCTTAGTAGACAGAGTTACCAGTACCTACTTTGGTGAGAGATATCGGGTATCCAGTGACAAGCTGGTACAAACACCACGGTTATTAGAAAAATAGATACAAGTTGAAACTGGAGATGCAAATATGTATCACTGATCTTATGACTCCCCCATCCCCGGTTGGTGGCAAGATCCTTTCCTATTCCCCATCCCTCCACATCTTTCCTCCCCAAAGCTTGGAAGCCCATCCTTATCCTTTTCCATCATCCAAGTAAACGAAAGAAGAACACTACACTCTGTAACAGACATATAGACTGTACTTTTATATGTAGCTAAAGAAAAATTGGATGTTGACTTTAATTTACAAATCAGAAAAGATAATATAACATCTAGTTATAGACACATAACAGCCAAAAGAAACCAGAGGATCAAATTTTACATTTTACGAAGGGAAATTGTAAGAGTCCTCCTTTCTCTATTTTCCTACAAAACCACTCCTAGACATTCAAAGAATAAGTTTATATAAATGTGACAATTATATACCTGCATATGCACAAGGAAAAACAAGATGAAAAACAGCACATATCACTATTACTTGTAACATCAGTGTAAAAGTACAACTCAACAACAGAAAAACTGAGTTCTTTGGCCCACAAAAAACAAAAGAATAGACACAATCAACCCATAACAACACGCTTAAGTTCACCCTAACATGTAGTTCTACTCTCAAAGCAAAATCAACATATAGCCGCCTAAAATTCTTCGAGATACTTAAAGTCTGAAAGGAAGCAAAATTACCAACAGCAGTAGTGGAAATGAGAAAAATGCTAAACAAAAACTGTAATGTATTATGCGCAGTACGCTAAAGGCAAGCAAGAGCTAACCTTAGCTGTTGAAACCGGAGCAGAAGATCGTAAGGGATTTGAGTGGCCAGGAGATGAAAGAACTGATTGACCATAGATGGGGCAGAGAGAAGAGTCTTTGTATGGTAATGATGCTGTTGAAACCGGAGCAGAAGATCGTAACGGATAGGAGTCGCGAGGAGATGAAAGAGCTGACTGACCATATGCGGAGGAAAGAGAAGAGTCTTTGTATGCGGAGGATGCTCTTATGGCCTTAGCAGCCAGAGAAGAAGCAGATGATGAAGAAGAACTCTCATCGGGAAGTGGTGGCGGAGTTCCAGTAGAAACCTTAGGCACCTGCTGTTTTCTCCTGTAAGCCATATATCAGGAAGCTCAATTCGAGTCCCTTTGCCGCTACCACACACGGCCACCGACACCAAAACTGATAGAAAAAAATTGGGTTTTACATGTCAATGAATTGCATATCTGGGACTGAATGGAAGAGAGAAGAAGGAAATTTGGTTATACCGGAGAGAGTTGAATTACAAATTCTGCCGGTGTAATTTCTCAGGCGATCTCCGTCACCTGCAGCGACAAGAGCATATAAGATGATAAAAATATGTCAACGCGTCCATCTGCTAAGCTGGCATTTGAAGTAGGCCAACAATGAGATCTGATTCTGCTCTTCCATTGAACACTTTCGGGCCTAGCGGGCCGAAATGAAAACTTATGCGAAAAATCCAAAAAAACTATTGCAAAATTTATCTAAATATATAACTTATTTCACTATATTTTTAAAAATTTCTCAACCATTTGAACTTTTTTTTACAAAAATCTCGATGTATCAGTCGGATACATCACTTTACGCGATGTATCGGTCGGATACATCACTTTACGATGTATCGAGACATATATGGTGCATCGGGACGTTACTGCCGGATACATCACATTATGCAATGTATCGGGACATACGCGATGTATCAGGACGTTGAGGGATACATCCAAAATTGAGACGCGATGTATCAAGACGTTTTGGGATGTATCTGGATTCCACCAAATTAAAGGGATTTTGTAATTTGAAAAAGAGTACGGATATGATGTAATTAGCTCTTAAAAATTTGAGATTTGTGTAAAATTTATTTACCGAGGAAATTTCATAAACAACTAATTCTAGAAAAATAATCAAGTTTCATAGCTAAGGTTTATTTAATTACAAGTCGAGCTATAATTTTATTAGCTATTGAGATTAATATAATATTTGTTATCTTGCATTTTTGAATATTGTATATACAAATACAATTGTAAATTAATTCCTTAATTGATGTGGTAAAATCAGTTTAAAATGAAAAATATCCCACGAATCACATTAAATGTATTTTCTTACAATTTCATATCAAAATGAACTCTTCAAGCTAAAAACTTTTCCTTAAAACTCTGATTTTCATTTGCTAGGTTTCAATAATAAAAAATCCAGTTTGACTTCTTCATTCATAATACAACAAGTATTTTTCGATTTAAAACTAATAATTCAGTTTAGTTCTTCCTTTTTAATTATTCATTCGAAATAAAAAAAAAGTTTCAAATCATGAACTCTGAAATATACAAGTCAAAATGTATATAATTATCATTAACAGATACAATCGTATAAGATATACAAATGATAAATGTTAGAAAATTATTTGTGTATATGTAGATGATGCATATATACAAATAAGCAATTATATATTATTCCTAAGAAAAACAAATACATATATCATTTGATATATAAATTAAAATGTATATAATTATCATTAACAAATTTAATCGTATAAGATATACAAATGATAAATGCTAGATAGTTATTATATATATGCAATTGACAACTTTTGTATATATGCAACTGATACATATATAGAAATAAGCAATTGTATATTATTCCTAAAAAGCCAAATACATGTAACATTGATATAACTACTAAAACCTACAATATCATTGATACAAATACAAATCTCATAAAATGTATCTTATATCATGTAAAAATTATTGATACAAATACAACTCGCGAAACAACACTTGAATCATTGATTAACAACAACAAAAATTAACTTGATAAAATGTATGTGTCCACTAAAAGTCAATGGACCATGTCCTTTGACAGAAATAAAGTGCGGAGAGTGAATGACTCAAAGTAAAACAGACACGAGAGTTTTATGTGGAAACCTTCTTGCTCAAGGAAGGAGAAAACCATGACTTGTCTCATAGGGGTTCAACTCAACTCCATTTCACTCAAAACGGAGCAAAGACTTCAGATTACAAATCTTTAGTAATCTAGGAATCAAACTCTTAATCTCTTCCCCCTTACTGTAGCAACTATACTACAAACAAAAGAACTAAACAATAATTTTATTGCCCACTAAACCAACTAACTCTAGTCGATTTAGACTTCAAGAACCCAACATAGCTAACTCTAGCTAAAATTGGTTATGATGTTTTGGATTTTTTTTATTTTTTATTTATTCAACGACCCTTAAGTGTTTTAGGGCGTATCAACACCCCCATACCTTAACATAAATAAAAACAACAAAAGTACAAGGAGATGAGCATAAACCTTACCTCCGAACCTATGGTGGTTCAAATTCGACTAGCCTACTAAGATAAGTAAACTCATCACCAATACTATAAATGGAAACCTAGTATCTAAACGCTTATGAGAGGACTCATCTCAATACAAAATAATAGGAAAGAATAAATAAGGGAGACTCTCCCCTTACAAATATAGGAAATAAAATTCAAAAACCTAAGACCTATTCAAGGAATCTATGACATGACTGGACTAGCTAAATTGAAAAGGATAAAGAGAGCAAAAGGTGTATAAAGGAAAGCTATACAAAACACCACAAGCAGGAAGAACTTATCTACTTCCTTTATAGTTTAGGAATAGATCTTAAAAGAGTAAGCACTGAAATATAAACCCTAGAAACAACTAAGAATAATGATAACTCTATCAAGTCCTCCGCCTGTTCTTGAGAATTTTTTTCTTGAGAGAGAGAAAAATCAGTTTTCAAAAATTTGTTTGTGCCCATGAAGAATGGACACATTATATTATAGGCACAAACACAAAGCGATTCCATTGACTGAGGATCTGTTATACTGCGGTAGACGCGCACCAACCATAGCAGGTGTTGTAGAGTTGCAGGCTGTAGACAACTATTGTTTCCTTGTACGGACACTTTCAATCTTGTTTGGGATCAGGTCTAAAGTTTGTTCAATCATAAAAACTTCAGAGACAACTTAAAATAACAATTTCCCCCTTTTTGATGATGACAAACCAATATTCAACTTTTTAACTTCTTCCCACTATCTTTCATCATCCCCCTATTAACCAAACCAGGTACCATCTTTAATTGAATCATTCCCTATCAACCAAATCAGGTCTCATCTCTAATTGAACCAACTCTGCCTTAAACACAATATATTTCCCCTTTTGACATCATAAAAAAGAGTTAAAGCAGTAATCTAAGTTAATCCGAAATGCAGTCAAACAAATTTATGGCCACTTGAGCAACACTGAGCATAAGAGAAAATGCAAAAAATAGTGAAGCAAGTTAGTAGAAACGAGGCCAATATATTCATTCATTAACAAAAATAAGGGAAGCATTCACAACATTGCATATCTCATTTAACATGAGAACCGAGACAATACCCAAAGAGGACCAAAAAGAAGGAATAGAGGACATAAAGGAAATTATGATGAGGGAGGCTTGGAGGTGAAGGATTTTAGGAGCAAGGATAGGTGAGCATTTACCTCTTCATGGAGCTGGAGAAGTTTTGCCTAATGTTCAGAGTTTTTGTAATCAATGACTTTGTTCTCAACTTGTAGGGCGTCTAGTCAGGCTCCACCAGGTCCCTCATATTTTGCCAATTACAACTTGACCTTAAGGCGAGCAATCTCAACATCTTTGTTAGCCAAGGTGACTATCATGGCTTCTAACTCATGCTTAAGTTGAGATTGTACATCCAACAGTTCTGAGACTTCGCTCTTATTGCCAGCCTTGCCTTTGACACACTCACACTCCATAAGAGTGCTTATCCTGACTCGAGAACCAAGTGGAATCTTATAGTGTTTGAATACCCATATCAACAAGTACACATAACCCAACCCATGCTTTCCATCTTAGACAGTCATTATCTTATGCATGTGCTCAAACATGATGGCATGAAGGTTGATCAACTCAAGAGTGTGCAGGGCCTCAATGAGGAATAATATCTGCATCTGAGGCAACTGTTCTCTTCTCTAATCTAGGTAGCAACACCTTGTTTACAAACTCAAAAATAGTTGATACTCACCTTGTAGGTATTTCTTGGGGATTCCAGCACGACTTAGATTAGGGATTTTACTGATATGCACCACAAAGCTCTTTGTTGGAGACTTTTTAGCCACAATGTTGATCCCCTCAAGCGGCACATTCAGAATCTCACTCAGTATTACCTCATTGCGGTGAAATTGGATATTCCTTATTTGAGCATTCACACTTCAATCCTTATTCAACTTTAGCTTGACTAAAATTCTCGAACCTTAGACTAGTGCATAACATGTACATGATTTGTGAACAAGTGAGTCCAACTTTGAATTTCAACAGATCGACCAGGTTTTTCATTCCTGATTTAGTCTTTATCTCCAAATCAAAAACTCTCACGTCCACACTTTCAGAGATCTAAGAACCTCAACACTCTTCTCTAGTGTCAGTTGCTTTTAAAACTCTTTTTTTACCTACTAAACTAGGTCCTATCTAAAACTCAAGATCTGATTAAGTGAATGGCTTAGGGATGATAACTCTTTTTTTGTTTGGTTGTCTCCTTCTATCTTCTAACCAAAGGAAGCTTTCCTTCAGTGTGTTTCTTTACAGAAATGATTTCCTTCTTGGGGTGTCCTCTTGTTGCTTTATAGGGTTTCTTACTCATGACTTCCACTCTCCTTTTCTCAAATGCAAAAAAAACATCTGCAGACACAGACCAACTATCACCCTTTTCTTCAGACTTATCGACAAAGTCCACATCAGGAATTAAGTCCTCTTCCATAATAGTGTTTATCATTTTTGTCCGATTTGCTACAGTTTTTTTTTGCTTGACTTCATTGCACTCCCATCAATTTATGGGAATTTTCCTTGTCCTTTGCTTGGGCCTTTCGTCGGTTACCTTCTTATTCCCTTTGGAACGGGGGATCATTTTCCTTTGAACAAACAATCTCAGTGGTCTGTTGTCTTCCTCCTTCTCTTCAGGAGCATCAACTTGCCTTTTCTGGACTCGCTTTATTAAGGGTTGGTCATTTTCATCATTGTCCTCCTTTCCACCATCTCCAACAATAGTGCCCAACCCAGCTATAGAGGTTTGATCAAATCTCTTTAAGATGAGACTCAAATGGTTCAAACAATTGGGGTTCATTTCCTAGAACGCTAGTTCGGTTGTCCTCTTTCATTTTTGTCATGCTTTTAACAGCCCACTCATCTCCTGCAACCCGAATATTAGATTCGACCCCCTTAAAGTGTTGTTCAGAAAGGGCAGATGATACTGGACCAGGTTGAGATTCATCAATAGCAAAGACATCTTTCTCACATTGAACCTTAGACTGAATGGATCCTATAGGGGATGAATTTTGGGATTCATTTAGATCTAGGGTATGGGAAAGAACAAGGGAAGCTCAATGTGAAGACCGTTCACCACTAGGTGAAATGAGTACCTCAGTGGTTGGGGTTTTAAGTTCTTCAACCAGTGGAATGGTTGAAGTAGAAGTAGAGAGATCCTTTTCTTCATCTAGAGGAATAGTTGAAGTTGTATTTTGAGATGAAAGTTTTTCTTGTGGGGTAGCAGATGAAGTAGGATCGACACCATCAACATTTTCCTTCATCTCGTTAGAAAGAGTGAACGGTGTAAATATTCTGAGAGATGATTTTGAGAGAAAAAAAAGGAATGGATCTTAAAAATTTTCAGGAATTTGGTAAGGACTTTGAAATTTTTGTAATGACTGTTAGAAACGAGAGGGTATATATGGAGGTGAAAGGGTGCATTAGGTACCTTGAAAGGAAGTGACCTTTCAAATGGAAAAAAATTAGACAATGATTAGAAGACATGATGACCGACACATGACAAAAGATGCAAAAATTAAAATGCAATGTTAGAAATGCTAATCTTCGAGTAAGGATTGGGTCCCTCTATTCAGTCTAAATGTATTTTCCCCAGCTCTTCCCCGACCTTCTTTTTCCTTTGGCACTTCCAATATGTGAGAATACCTACAAAAGGTATGAGACTGAATTTACTAAAACGGACATAACTGAAAAACACGGATACTTGCTCTCTTGGCATAGTCATGAAGGGTTTAATTACCTCAGGTAGGATCAACTTAGTCAAGTTTCAGCATCCCTAACTTCAATATATTTTTCTCAAACAGGTCTCTACTTAAAGCTTTGGTGAAAATATCAGCTATTTGATCCTTAGTCTTACAGAACTATATGTTGATATTCCTCTTTACCACGTTGTCCCTTAAGAAGTGATGTCTCACATCAATATACTTAGTCTGTTTATGATGAACATGCTTTTTAGCCATATTGATAACACTTGTGTTGTCGGACAAGAGAGGGATAGTCTCAGTGACCACTCCGGAATCTTCAAGTTGTTGTTTGGTCCATAGGAGTTGAGCACAACAAGCTGCGACTGCTACATATTCTGCCTCACCTATAGAAAGAGTAACTGAAATTTGCTTTTTAGTTTCCTATGAGATAAGAGATGAGCCAAAAAAAGGGCCATTCATGAGGTTCTCTTTCTATCAACTTGATACCATGCATAATCAGCATCAACATAACCTACCAAATCAAAAGAGTCTCCTGATAACGCTCAACTACACTTCATCCAATTCTAAGTGTAAGCGGTCGCTAACAAGTATAAACGCAACTAAGAGTTGGGGTCGATCCCACAAGGAGTGATACAGTAGAGAATTCAATCAAGAAGTAAAATTGTGTACTAACCGCTTGTAGAGGTAGAAGTTTCGTAACATTAAAGTAAATCACAAAGTTTTGACAATTATATCAAATGGGGGGGGGGGATTTAGTTAACCAATTTATGACTAGTAAAACAGGAGAAACAAGTAGAGAAGGTTTCTTGGGAGTGTGCTAAGTTGAATGCTAATTTCGCGTAATGGGTGATTACTAGTTACTCAAAGATGTTGAATCTCGGTGGGTAGGCTAGGTTAAGAGTGCAATAGCCATTTCTCAATCAACTATTGCGAATCAAGTGAGTTCTTTCGAACCTCAACAGGCAAAGCACAATCGAACAACCCAATACCTTAATCAATCCACTTTTTTAAGCTAGATTTGCAATATTGCATTGAAACCCACTTTCTCAAGCTAGATTTGTAACAATGCCATCAACACAATCATCAACTAATAATTCAACTTTAACACTTCTTTCTCAAGCAAGTATCGAGTATTAAGCTAGAATTGTATTTGCAACTACAATTCCTTAATTAAAAAGTATGAATAATTAATTGAAACCATTTCAAATCAACAATAAAATCAGTAACTAACAACACCCATTAGCTAATTAATGTATTCAACTACATAATCACACCCCAAGAATGAGCATTTTATCCAAATATAGTAAATAACAAGAAATCATTACCAACAACGTTTTCCATCAGGTTTGACAATGATCCGCAAGTCTCCAAATGCTAGAAATTAAGCTAAAAGTTTCACAAACCTTAAATCTCTCCACAAAAATGTAAAAACAATGTTCTAGAATGTAAAAACTCAAAAACCTAGAAGTGAACAATGTTGGAACTCCTTCTCTTCTTTTGAAAATTGCATTTATTGGTTCCCAGAATTCTATCACGGAGTCAACTCGGCGAAGTGATTCGGGCTCGCCAAACTGTCGAGTGCTCCTCTTCTCACCTTTTTGGTGTGTCTTTTTACCAATTTGTTCTGTAACTTTTGGTGAAGTGAGTCATGCTTCATCGAACTGGTCGGTGATGCGCTGAGTGTTCCTCTTTTCGCCTTCTTAGCGTGGATTTTCACCACTTCTTTCTGTAACCTTTGGCAAGCTAAATTGGCATCACCGATCTCTTTAGTTTGTCGCCGAATTACTTGTTCGATTGCCAAGTTGTTTTTGTTCACGAGGTGGCATGCTGGGTCTTTAGACGAGTTGAAGTTCCACTCGGCGACTTGCTGAGTGGCTTTGGAGAGTACCAACTTTTCTTTCCTTTAACTTTTTCAGCTTTTTCGCTCCTATTTGCCTTGTAATGTCCTTGCCTTACTCTTTTGCCTTCATTGATGCATATTAACATTTTAATATCACTTATGAGCATAAAATAGGCATTGAGGACACTAAATCCCTGAATATTAAGCCTTAAATGAGTCAAAATTCTGACTCATCAACACCCCCAACTTACGCTTTTGCTTGTCCTCAAGTAAAACACAAGATCAATCAGGCCAATAGGGATGTCTACAAATAGTGCTACTTGAGACTCAAAATGAATGCATATGAGGTTTAATCTACAAATGCAATGTTCAATTGTGCATTAGAAGTTTCAAACCATGACTAGCCAACATAAAATAGAGATCAAGCTCACAATGCTCGCTTCAAATGCAAATTCCAGTTCAACAAGAGTATTAGAATCCCCTCACATCACGATACCCCTTTTGTTTCCACCAATGCAAAAATCAAACTTCTTTTTCAATCTTTTTCTTTATTTCCCCTTTTTTTTTTTTATATATGGAGGGGTTCCATTTTTTTTCAACACAATTCTTCAAGGGTGAATTTCACAAACTTCTTGCTCAATTTCTTTCCTCATTTTTCACCACACCCCCAACTTAGGATTTTGGCCTAAGTTAGCTATCCAAACAAACCAAGGCTTCATGAAGGTTTTAGATGGGGAGGAAAAAGCCAAATGTTGTTCGTGTTTCATCCAAAGAAAAGGTTAGGCTCAAATGGTGTCAAGCTAGGTTCACACTCTCACAAGGTAGTCACAATGAGGTATAATAACAATTTGGTTCACTCTTAAAAATTTGTGCCTAAGATCTAATGCTAGTCAATTGGACCAACGGGGCAAGTTCTAGGTATTACCAAGCACATATTTCAAGAAAACCTCACCACACAAGGCATTCAACACAATCACCGATCATGACTCTACAAGTTAAGCTCGCGTGCAATGATATTACAAGACTCACTTCGACAATCGACTAGTCACAATGAGATTCTAAGAGTTCACACATGACTTATGCAACTCAAATTTTGCCTCATTGGACTTGCACAAACATATCGTTCAATAAAGAGCACTATTCAAGTCATCGGTATTGATCACAGCCAATACTCAAATATGCAAAAGAACAGCCACAACATTCACAAATTAAGAATCAAATATGAAAGAGAACAACCACATCATTCACAAATTATGAACTCATGAGGCGGATCACTGAGATCTTCACAAACCTTCACACACCTCCCGAGAAAAACTATGCAGTGCCCTCAGTGCAAATACAACTAATTTAGCTAGAAAAATAGGAAAGTAAGGACCATTGAATGAGAGGATTAGAGTAGGAGAGACTCTTCACTTCACGCCCAATCAGTGAACTATTTCCAAAGATGTCGAACCATTCGGTAAGCCACCGAGTGGAATTTGGCTCGCCAAAATTTACAAAAAGTTGGCCCTTCAATTGGAGCAGAAAGGCGAGAATTATTGGCCTCTCCGATTTAGTTTGGCGAGGCGCCGAAAATATAGCAGCTCGCCAAATTTTCCAGAATGAGTCTCCAATCTGGTCCTAGGAAGAGCGATGCACTTCAGCGACCTGGGGGACCAATTGGCGATTCGCCAAAGGATCAGTCCACCGCCTAGTTGCCATTATTTCAAAATGAGGGTTTCAACCTACACATTGAACAACCGTTATTCAAAAACAACTAAAACTTGGGTTGCCTCCCAAGCAGCGCCTTAGCTAACGTCGTGACACGACGTGGAAATGCTTTCAAGCATATTCCAAATACACAACTTCAATTATTGATATATCCAGACATTCTCCAAAATAGAGCTTCAAGCGTTGCCCATTTACTTTGAATGCCGATCCTTCATTGCTTTCAACTTCAATTGCCCTATTTGTGAACACTCGAGTTACTTTGAACGGGCCTGACCACTTCGATTTGAGTTTACCTAGGAAAAGTCTCAAATGAGAGTTATAAAGAAAAACAAGATCACCAACCTTAAAATCTCACTAAACGATTTTAGCATCATGCCACTTCTTCATTTTCTCCTTGTAAAGGGCTAAAATCTCATATGCCCGCAGTTGAAACTCTTCCAATGCATGGAGTTGATAGACTCTATCTTTTAAAGCGTCCCCCAATTCAAGTTTAATGTCTTCAATGCCCACAATGTTTTGTGTTCTAGCTCAATTGGTAGGTAACAATACTTTCCAAATACCAATTGGTATGTTGACATGCCAATCGGAGTCTTGAAAGAGGTGCGGTAAGCCCAAAGAGCATCATGTAGCTTCCTAGACCAGTCAATCCAATTTACATCGACTATTTTTGCCAGAATTCCCTTCATTTCTCGATTTGATACTTCAACCTGCCCACTTGTCTGTGGATGATAAGGGGCAACAACTTTATGCTTAACTCCATATTTTCTCAACAATGAAGTAAACAAACGGTTGCAAAAATGAGATCCTTCATCACTAATAATTGCACGTGGAGTACCAAACCTTATGAAAATATATTGCTTCAGGAATTGCACAACACTCTTCCCTTCATTGTTGGGTAAAACTATAGTCTCTACCCATTCAGAAACGTAGTCAACCACCACCAAGATATACTTATTTCCGTAAGAGCTCACAAAGGGTCCCATGAAGTCGATTCCTCAGACATCGAACAACTCCACCTGTAGAATAAAATGAAGAGGAAACTCATGCTTTCTTGACATCCCTCCTTGCTTTTGGCATTGAATACATTGTTTAACAAGAGAGTGTGCATCTTGGTATAATGTTGGCCAATAATAACTACTTTGAAGCACTTTGACGGCTGTGAGCACCCCGTTATGATGTCCATCGAATGTCAACGCATGGAGAATTGCATTTACCTCAACTTCCGGTACACAACTTCTAATTATGTGGTTTGCGCATTCCTAAAATAGATACAGTTCATCCCAAAAGTACTTCTTCATATCAAATAAAAACCTCTCCGTTTATAATAATGCAACCCATCAGGAAGGATCCCAAACACCACATAGTTTGCGAAATCAGCATACCAAGGTGGATTGCCATGAGTGACCATCATCACCGACTCATCGGGAAATGCTTCCTCAATGTCCCTCTTACCGGGAACAACATTAGTTTCCAGCCTTGATAAGTGATCTGCCACTTGGTTCTCACACCCTTTTTGATCTTTGACCTCGAAATCAAACTCTTGCAATAACAATTTAACCTTGGCTTTGCAACTTTCTTAGCCATCAAATATCGAATTGCAGCATGATCCGTGTGCACCACCACTTTAGTACCCAACAAGTACGCTCTAAACTTTTCAAAGGTGTACACCACTGCTAACAATTCTTGTTCAGGGACGGTATAATTCTTTTGAGCTACATTTAAAGTCTTACTCGCATAATCGACTAGTGAAATAGCTTGCTTTTTCGTTGACCAAGAAGAACTCCCAAAGCCACACCACTTATATCACACATTAGTTTGAATGGAATACTCCAATCGGGGGGAACAATGATCGGAGCTGACACTAGTTTTTCTTTTAAGAATAAGAATGCATTGAGGAAAGCTTCATCAAAATTGAAAGTGGATTCCTTTTCAAGTAACTTACAAAGGGGGTAAGCTACCTTAGAGAAATCCTTTATAAACCGTTTGTAGAAACCTGCATATCCTAGAAAACTCCTGACGCCTTTCACTAAAATGGGTGGAGGTAGTTTAGCAGTAACTTCAACTTTAGCTTGATCCACTTGCATTCCTTCTCTTGATATTTTATTCCCCAAAACAATACCTTCTTCTACCATGAAGTGACATTTCTCCCAATTTAGAACAAAATTGGTTTCAACGTATCTTTGCAGTACCTTCCCAAGGTGATCAAGACACACTTCAAATGAATTACCCACAACCGAAAAATCATCCATAAAGACCTCCATTGAGTTTTCAACCATATCGGTGAAAATAGAGAGCATACATCGTTGGAACATTGTCGGCGCATTGCACAACCCCAAAGACATTCTTTTGAAAGCAAATGTTCCGTAGGGACATGAAAATGTTGTTTTTTTTACTTGGTCTTCTGGTGCGATAGAAATCTAATTGTACCCGGAATAACCATCTAAGAATAAATACCATCCACACCTCGCAAGACTATCAAATATTTGGTCCATAAAAGGCATTGAAAAATGATCTTTCTCGGTCCATGCATTCAATTTTTGGTAGTCCATGCATACACTCCAACTGGTAACCGGTCTCATTGGTACAAGTTCCTCTTTTTCATTTGGAACCACCGTGATACCTCATTTCTTTGGTACACATTGCACGAGACTTACCTAATTGCTATCCGCAATAGGATATACATACCTGCATCGAGCCACTTGATGATTTATTTCTTTACGGTGCTCAACACTTGGTTTGCATTCACAATCCAATTGAATTTTATGAGTACAAATCCCGAGGGAAATTCCAACAATATCATCAATTGTCCATCTGATGCCCTTAATGTACCATTTGAACATATTTACAAGTAGTTGCACTTTCCACTCAAACAGACCTGCGGCAATAATGAGGGGCAAGGCGTTGTTTGCTCCCAAAAATACATACCAAAGATGAGGTGGGAGCGCCTTCAACTCAATCTTGGGTGGTTCTTCAGTGGATGGTTTAGTAGGGGGACTTTCCCGATTTTTAAGATTAATATCGAGCTTTAATGGATTTTTAGAATAAGAACCTAAACCCGATAGAGCAGCCACAACTTCATCATAATTTTGAATCTCTTCCCTATCATAATTCAAAAGTACGACATCTAGGGTCTCACCCACACAAAACACCTCACTCACACTAGCCACTGCTTTGTCAATTACACCAATGGTTGAGACCACATGAATGTCACTAGATTGCTTCATCGATTACACACATTGAAGGTAACTTCCTCATTATTTACACGAAATTTTAACTCACCCCTTTCAACATCCATAAGAGCCCTTTCGGTAGCCAAGAATGGCCTACCTAATATAATAGGTACTTGACCATCAATCTAGTAGTCAAGAATAACAAAGTCAGCCAGAAATATAAATCTATCCACTTTCACCAAAACACCATATAGTATGCCAATAGGATCCTTGATAGATCGATCGGCCATGAGAAGACGCATCGTTGTAGACTTAGGCTCACCTAACCCAAGTTGTTTGAAAATGGCGTATGACATCAAGTTAATAATTGCCCCTCAAGTCACACAATGCTTTGGTGAATTGAAATATCCCAATAGTACATGGAATAGTAAATGCCCCGAGTCAGCTTTCTTGACGACTACGTTGCTTGTTATAATGGCACTACAACTATGAGACACCTCAACCATTTCAAAATGCATATTCCTCTTCTTAGTGACCAATTCATTCATGAACTTTGCATAACCTGACATTTCCAACAATGATTCCACTAAAGGAAGATTTATACACAAAGTCTTGAAAACATATAGAAACTTTTGGTACTTTGCATCTTCATCCTTTTTTTTTCAGTATTTGAGGGAATGGTGGGTTGACGTTGGGCAATAGTTTTTTAGGTGTTGACGAAGAAGCAGCCCCCTCAGTTGATGATTGCAAATCCCGGTGATGGGTATTTTTGGGACTTCATCAACTTTTTTGGGTGTGTCATTTTTCGGTTCTTCGCCAAACCCTTTTACATCAATGGCATCATATCTTTCTTTACTAGTGTTTGCCTCACCATCGACTTTAACATCACCACCCACTGCTTTTCCACCCCGAGTCAACATCTCCAAGCATTTTTTGTGATTAATTTTTGAACTCACCATCGTATCATTGGCGCGACTCTCTTGCGGTTTAGAATCTAGTGTGGCTGAAAGTTGGATCATCTTGGGATTCAAGTTGCTTGATGAAGGCCTGCTGGGAGTTTACTGTCTTATTTAAGGATGATAAATCCACCTTCATTTCCTTGAGAATCTCATCGGATTCCTCCAATTTATTTAGAATACAAGACATTAAATCCTCGACTCAAAAGCTCATGGAACTATCCCTAGAATTCGGACTGCCACTAGCATGTGCAAAGCAAACATCAACATCGTCTTCTTTTCTCCAACATCTATACCGATCAGACCAATCTTCATTGTTCTCTCTCCAACTCAATATGTTCCAACCTTGATTCCCGTCCGGCCTTAAACAGTTCAAACAAGAACCCTCCTCTAGTCTTGACATTAGATGTACCTCTTTGTTTTCAAATATTTCTCCAGCTGGATTCATAGCTTCATAACCACTCCCCGTGACATGTTTTGTCAACAATGTCATTTGAGTTATCATTTTGGCCATGTTGTCATCTCGCTCCTGGTTCTTTTCCAATTGTTCTTTTGCTAGCCCAAAGTTCAAAGGAGACACCTGATCTTCTCTAGTGTACCAAGCACGATTGATTTTTGTCATCTCATCAAGAAGGACTGATGCTATGTCAAATGGTTGTCTTATGATTCCTCCTCGAATGAGTTGGTCTTCCACACATTTGTTTACCGAGTCGAGGCTCCGATAATATATTGTAATTGTAGCACCCCGTATTCTAGAAAGACCAAATTTCAGAATTTCAAAAGTTACAGGTGCCACCAACGGGGACCACCTACAGACCGTAGGTTGAACCACAGACCGTAGGTAGGGTCCGTGGTTGACCACATCCAATCCACCCAAAAATTTCAGAAAGTGTCTAGAACCACGCCAGGACCTACGGACCGTAGGTGGGACCATGGTCCGTTGCTCAGACCTCAGTTCCCAACTCTCTGAAGCCAAATGACGAGATGACATGATGGGCCGTAGGTCCATCGGTCAGGCCTGCCGTTAGCCCCAACAACTTTTAAGTGAGGGTCATTTTGGTCTTTTCCCTTATGCGTTGGACACCTAAACTACATCGTTTAACCCCCAAACTACGTAGTTTTTATTAGTATAAGCCTAGTAACTTAATCAGATCTTTCCCTAAGTGATTCATTCATAAAAAAATTGATCAAACCAGAGCAAAAGGAGAAGAAACAGGCGACCCAAAACCCTCCAAGAACGCAACAAGTTTTCTTTAGTTCCAGCCCCGAAATCGAAAGATTTATCCTTGAAATTCATCACCAGGTATATGGGATTTCACTAGTGGGTTCCTTTCACCCATTAGATCCCTAGAATTCAGTTAGATTCTTGATTCCTATATCTTACTTAGACCTACGGTTTCTAAAACCTTAGATATCAGCTGTGATTTAGTTGTTAAAGGATTCCTAATCAGATTATCATGTTTTTGTGGAATCGTTGCTTAGTTCTTTTCATGAAACTCATAACCCTAGTTGTGTAGATTCGTTTAGTTCATGAATTACTCTAGATAGGACAGATAAACGTGTATACATGCCTCAGATTTCAAATGTTTCATTATCAGTACTTAAATGTTGCATTTTCAGTTAGCATGTCAGAATATTGAGCTATCTAGTATATTTCAGTTATGTTGTATTGTACACATTTCTAGTTGGAAGTAGGCTTAACACCGAGTTAGACTAGGGCTAGTCGCGTTCATAGTCCATGAACTACGTGCCCTTATAGGTTTATAAGTCCCCTCTATTGGGCATCAAATTTAGTGATCTCGCCAGTCATGCCTTTATACCCCTGTCAATGTATATTGGGTCCTCTCGATGGGGCGTATACATCGGACTCCATGTTCAGTTCACGTGGTTTTATGTCAGTTTATAGTAGTTCCCATAGTTAGACTCTAGTGCATTTGACCAGGTTTTAAGATATACTTCAGTATTTAGTCTCAACATGTTATGTACTTGGTCATTGCATTCAGTTTAGTTCATATTCAGTATATTTTAGCATCTCTATCATGTTCAGATTATATCATTGCTTAATACGCTTTGTTTAGTTATATGTTTGTTCAACTTTATCCTATCATGCATGCTCATTAACTTTCAAGTACTGATGCATACTCTGCACTACATCTTTTCGTGATGTAGGTTCAGGTCCTCAACATTCAGATCACGTGTAGATTAGTTCCCGATTCGTATTCAACATCATCAGTGGCGAGTTCTCATACTTTGAGGATAATAAACATGTTTTCTATTTCAGTCTTTCATTTTAGTTTCAGTTTTTATTAGAGTTAGCCGGTGGCATGTCCCAGCATCTCTAGTCAGTTAGAGACTTATTTCAGACATAGATAAATTCAACTTTAGTATTTTGAGTTTTAGTCCAGTATCATTAACTCTTATTCAATATTTATATATATTAAGATCTATTTTGGGTATTTCCCATCATTCAATTTATCTCATGTTTTAAGCTTCTGCAGAGTGTCTTTTGTTCAGTTGTTTAAGTATACTTTTGATATGCCAGCTCACGATTAGCTTAGGGTCACTCGTGATCCTAGGTCCCGTGTTTACGTCTAGGGGGTAGCCTCGTGGCGTGACAAACCTTGTATCAGAGCATTAGGTTTAAGAGTCTTAGGATGTCTGAGAAGCCGCACTAAGTAGAGTCCATTTCACGAGTGTGAAGAGCGCCACACCTATGAGGGGGAGGCTACGAAGTGTTTTAGGAAAAAAATCACTTTCTTGTTATTCTTTTCGTGCATGGGTATGATCTCCTTTATAATTTGACGTTATGCATTTCAGATCATGGCTCCTTATAGAGCTTACCCAAGGAATGCTAATTCCCGCAACGCTAATGCAGTTCCTCCAGTCCCAAACCATGAGGTTTCGAATGCAGAGTTTCATAATGCTATCCAACTTTTAGCTCAAAGTGTGGCCAATCAAAATAACCAGGAGGTTCCAATCCCTACAAATACTAGTGGTGGATCAGTGGCAGCTAGGGTCTGGGATTTTGTTAGTATGAATCTGCCTGAGTTTTTAGGGTCGCAAGTTGGTGAAGACCCCCAGAACTTCATTGATAAGGTCAAGAAGATCTTTGGAGTGATGCAAGTGACTGGAAATGATAGGGTAGAGTTGGCATCATACCAGCTTAAGGATGTGGCACACATTTGGTTCGCACAGTGGAAGGAAAATAGAGGTGATAGATAATGCATCTCCTGTGACTTGGGAGTGTTTTACCGGAGCTTTTCTAGACAGGTTCTTCCCAAGAGAGTTGAGTGAGGCTAAGGCGCATGAATTTATGAATTTGAGACAAGGTTCAATGTCAGTGCATGAGTACATACTCAAGTTCACCCAGCTCTCCAGGTATGCTCCACATATGGTTGCCGATCCCAGGGCACAAATGAGTAAGTTCCTCTTTGGGGTATCTGACTTGGTGAAGACAAAATACATAAATGCTATGTTGTTAGAGGATATGAATATCTCTAGGCTCATGACTCATGCTCAGCAAGTTGAGGGAGATAAGTTTAGAGAACTAGCTAAGGACAACAAAAAGTCTAGAATAGGGAACTATGAATACTCTCAACAGAAATTGGGTGGTGGGAATCGCTCGCAGTTTCAACACTAGCACCTTCATCAACTAGTGGTCCGTCCCCCAGGTTCAGACCTGATCACAAAGGTAGGGAATCAAGCTCTAAATCTTAGGGGAGTGTTAGAGGTAATATGACCTACCCAACTTGTCCAAAGTGTGGTAAGAACCATCCGGGCGAGTGTTTTGTAGGAAAGGAAGGATGTTTTGGGTGTGGTCAGTCTGGCCACAGGTTGAGAGATTGCCCTTCTTCTAAATAGGGACAATAAGGTAATAATAGTTGGTCTCAGTCTAACAGCACCAACATGTCGCCCAACTCAGCAGGGTGCTTCATCTAGTACAGGTGGCGGTTAGCGCCAAAACAGGTTGTATGCTCTCCAGGCTCGCTAGGATCAGGAAGATTCTCCTGATGTGGTTACTAAAACGTTACGAGTCTTTCATTCAGATGTTTATGCGTTGTTAGATCCAGGGGCTACTATGTCCTTGGTAACTTCGTATATAGCAGTGAACTTCGGTGTTAGTCCAGAAACTCTCTTAAAACCCTTCTCAGTCTCTACTCCAGTTAGTGACCCAATTATATCTAGACGCGTATACATAAGTTGCCCTGTCACAATCTCTCATAAAGTCACCTCAACAGATCTTGTAGAGGTAGAAATGGTAGACTTTGATATCATTCTAGGCATGTATTGGTTACATTCCTATTATGCCTCAGTCGATTATAGAACTAGGATAGTTCATTTTCAGTTTCCAAGCGAACCAGTCTTAGAATGGAAAGGTAGAAGCTTAGTGCCTATGGGTCGATTTATCTCGTACCTTAAGGCCAGGAAGATGATCTCAAAAGGGTACATTTATCATCTTGTTCCGGTTAAGGATTCAAACTCGGTAACTCCAACTCTTGAGTGAGTTCCAGTATTAAATGAGTTTCCAAAAGTGTTTCGAGAATATAATCTTGGAATTCCTTCTGAAAGGGAAATTGACTTCGAAATAGATCTCCTTCCAGATACCCAGCCTAATTCGATTCCTCCTTACAGAATGGCTCCAACTGAGCTTAAGGAATTGAAGGAACAGTTGAAACACCTTCTAGATAAGGGCTTCATCATACCTAGTATCTCTCCATGGGGTGATCCAGTGTTGTTCGTGAAAAAGAAAGATGGTTATCTCAGGATGTGCATTGACTATTGGCAGTTGAACAAAGTAACAATCAAGAATAAGTACCCTATCCCCATGATTGATGACTTGTTCGACCAACTTCAGGGTGCTAGTCATTTTTCAAAAATAGACCTTAGATCTGGTTATCATCAGCTCAGAGTCAGAGATAGTGACATCCCGAAAATAGCCTTCAAAATTTGGTATGGTCATTATGAATATGTAGTTATGTCTTTTGGACTAACCAATGCTCCTGCAACTTTCATGGGTTTGATGAACATGGTGTTCAAGCAGTATTTGGACTTGTTCGTCATCGTCTTTATTGATGATATCCTCATTTACTCTAGGAATGAGGAAGAACATGCAACTAATCTAAGGGTTGTTCTGCAAACTCTCAAAGATTTCCAGTTGTTCGCTAAGTTTAGGAAATGTGAGTTTTGGTTATAATTAGTTGCTTTCCTTGGGCATATAGTGTCTAGCGAAGGGATCCGAGTGGATTCTCAGAAAATAGAGGCAGTGAAGCAATGGACCAGACCTATCTCTCCTATAGATATTAGGAGTTTCTTGGGTTTAGCCGGTTATTACAGAAGGTTCGTGGAAGGATTTTCATCCATAGCTTCTCCATTGACTAAGCTGACTCAGAAAAAGGTTAAGTTTCAATGGTCAGATGAGTGTGAGAAGAGCTTCTCAGAACAAAAAACTAGGTTGACTACAACTCCTATTTTGACTCTATTAGAGGGTTCAGACAATTATGAGATCTATTGTGATGCATCTAGAGTCGACCTAGGGTGTGTGTTGATGCAACGAGGTAAGGTTATAGTTTATGCTTTTAGACAACTTAAGGTGCATGAGAAGAACTATCCAACTCATGACCTCGAGCTTGCAGCCATAGTATTTACCCTAAAGATTTAGATACATTACTTTTATGGTGTTCACGTAGATGTGTTCACAGACCATAAGAGCCTTCAATAAGTTTCACCCCGAAGGAGTTAAATCTTTGCCAAAGGAGATGGCTTGAATTCCTACAAGGACTATGACATGAATGTGCTTTACCATCCTGGTAAAGCCAATGTAGTAGTCGATGCTCTTAGCAGACTATCTATGGGTAGTGTAGCACATGTTGAGGGAGAAATGATGGAATTAGAAAAAGATGTTCACCAGCTTGCTCGCTTAGGAGTTTGCCTTATGAACCTATCAGATGATGGTGTGATAGTTCAGAATAGGTCAAAATCTTCATATGTAGCGGAGGTTAAAGAAAAATAAGACAGTGATCCTATATTGCTTCAATTGAAGGGTGCAGTTCATCAATAGAAAGTTGAGGTTTTCTCCTAAGGGGGAGATGGTGTGTTTCGCTACCAGGGTCATTTATGTGTTCTTAAGGTGAGTGAGTTGAGACAACATATCCTTACAGAAGCCCATAACTCCAGATATTCTATTCATCCAGGTGCCACCAAGATGTACCATGATCTGCGAGAAGTTTTTTGGTGGAATGGCATGTAGACGGATATAACAGATTTTGTGGCTAAGTGCCCTAATTGTCAACAGGTGAAGGTAGAACATCATAAACTAGGAGGTATGACTCAAGGGATTAACATTCCTACATGGAAGTGGGAACTGATAAACATGGACTTTATTACGGGTTTGTACTTACAGACAACATGACTCCATTTGGGTAATTGTAGACAGAGTTACTAAGTCTGCTCATTTCTTGGTTGTCAAGACTACAGATTCAACGGAGGACTATGCAAAACTCTACATTAATGAGATAGTCAGGTTACATGGGTTCCCTTGTCCATCATTTCAGATAAAGGTCCTCAGTTTACCTCTCATTTCTGGAAGTCATTTCAGAAAGGTGTTGGTACTCAGGTAAATCTTAGCACAACATTTCATCCACAGACAAATGGTCAGGCAGAGCGTACCATTCAGACCTTAGAGGACATGTTAAGAGCTTGCGTGATCGACTTCAATGGTAGTTGGGATGATTACCTTCCTCTTATAGAGTTCGCCTACGGTAATAGTTACCATTCAGTATTCAGTTGGCCCCTTATGAGGCATTATATGGGAGTAGATGCAGATCTCCAGTTGGTTGGTTTGAAGTAGGTGAAGCAGCCTTGATTGGGCCAAATTCGGTTCATGATGTTATGGAAAAATTTCAGCTCATCAGAGATAGACTTAAGACAGCTCAGAGTCGTCAAAAGTCCTTTGCAGATGTGAGGAAGATGGACTTAGAGTTTGAGATCGATGATTGGGATTTCCTGAAAGTGTCACCTATGAAGGGGGTGATGAGATTTGGCAAGAAAGGGAATCTCAGTCTGAGATTTGTAGGTCCTTACAAAATCCTGAAGAGGGTTGGAAATATGGCTTATAAGTTATAGTTGCTAGCAGAACTAGTAGCGGTTCATCCAGTCTTTCACATTTCCTTGTTGAAGAACTGTGTGAGTTATCCGGAATCTATTGTACCATTAGAGAGTGTGGTTTTGAAGGATAGTCTCACTTATGATGAGGTTCCAGTTGAAATTCTTGATTGTCAGGTTCGAAGGTTGAGAAATAAAGAAGTCGCTTCAGTTAAGGTGTTGTTGAGGAGTTAGTCTATAGAGGGAGCTACTTGGGAAGCAGAAGCAGCCATGAAGGCCAAGTATCCTCATCTCTTTCCTTCTAATTTCATTCCAACTTGAGGTAATAGTTCCTCTCCAGTTTTCAGTTACTCTTTGCGTAAGATCAGTCTCAATATCTTGTTCCTTCAGTTATACTAACATTTCAGCATTTTTTCATGTTCTTGGAACTCAAATCAGTCAGATTTCAGTTTCTCGTTATTAGTGGTAAGGATTGCAGCTCCTTCCCTCCATACTCAGCTAGTTTAGACTTCATTCGAGGACGAATGTTCCCAAGGGGGAGATAATGTAACAACCCGTATTCTGGAAAGACCAAATTGCAGAATTTCAGAAGTTGCAGGTGCCACCAACGGGGACCACCCACGGACCGTAGGTTGAACCACGAACCGTAGGTGGGGTCCGTGGTTGACCACCTCCACTCCACCCAGAAATTTCAGAAAGAGTCCAGAACCACGCCAGGACCTACAGACCATAGGTGGGACCATTGTCCGTGGTTCAGATCCCAGTTCCAAATTCTCTGAAGCTAAATGATGAGATGACAGGACGGGCCATAGGTCCATCCACGGTCCGTCGTTGGTCTCGACAACTTTTAAGTTAAGGTAGTTTTGGTCTTTTCCCCTATGCATTGGACTCCTAAACTACGTCGTTTAACTCCTAAACTACGTAGTTTTGGTTAGTATAAGCATAGCAACTTAGTCAGATCTTTCCACAAGCGATTCATTTATAAACAAATCGATTAAATAAGAGCAAAAGGAGAAGAAACAGTCGACCCAAAATCCTCCAAGAACACAGCAAGTTTACTTCAGTTCCAGCCCTGAAATCAAAAAATTTCTCCATGAAATTCATCACCAGGTATATGGGATTTTAGTACTGGGTTCCTTTCACCCATTAGGTCCCTAGAATTCAGTTAGATTCTTGATTCTTATATCTTGCTTAGACCTAGGGTTTCTAAAACCTTAGATATTAGTTGTGATTTATCAATTGAAGTATTTAATCAGATTATCATGTTTTTGTGGATTCATTGCTTAGTTCTTTGCATGAAACTTAGAACCCTAGTTGTGTAGATTCGTTTAGTTCATGAATTACACTAGCTAGGATAGATAAACAGATATACATGCCTCAGATTTCAAATGTTTCATTATTAGTACTTAAATGTTGCATTTTTCAGTTAGCATGTCAGAATATTGAGCTATCCAGTATAATTCAGTTATGTTGTATTGTACACATTTCTAGTTGAAAGTAGGCTTAACACCGAGTTGGACTAGGGTCAGTCACCCTCATAGTCCCAGAATTACGTGCCCCCGTAAGTTTATAAGTCCTCTCTGTTGGGCATCGGATTTAGTGATCACGCTAGTCATGCCTTTATACCCCTAGAAAGGTATATTGGGTCCTCTCGATGGGGAGTATACATCGGACTCCACGTTAAGTTCACATGGTTTTATGTCATTTAATAGTAGCTCCTACAGTCAGACTCTAGTGCATTTGACCAGGTTTTCTGATATACTTCAGTATTCAGTCTCAACATGTTATGTACTTGGTCATTACATTTAGTTTAGTTCTTATTCAGTAGATTTTAGCATCTTTATCATGTTCAGATTATATCATTGATCAGTACACTTTGTTCAGTTATATGTTTGTTCAACTTTATCCTATCTTATATGTTTAGTACCTTTCAAGGTACTGACGCATACTCTGCGCTACATCTTTTCGTGATGTAGGTTCAGGTCCTCAGCATTCAGATCACGTGTAGATCAGTTCCCGATTCGTGCTCAGTAGCATCAGTGGTGAGTTCTCATACTTTGAGGACAATAGACATGTTTTCTATTTCAGTCTTTCATTTTAGTTTTAGTTTTTACTAGAGTTAGGTGGGGGCATGTCCTAGCATCTCTGGTAAGTTAGAGGCTTATTTCAAACATAGATAAATTTAGCTTTAGTATTTTGTGTTTTAGTCCTGTATCATTAACTCTTATTCAATATTTATATATATATTAAGATCTATTTTGGGTGTTCTCCAATCATTTAGTTTATCTCATGTTTTAAGCTTCCGTATAATATCTTTTGTTCAGTTGTTTAAGTATGTTTTTGATAAGCCAGCTCAGGGTTAGCTTGGGGTCACTCATGATCCTAGGTACCATGTTTACGTCAAGGGTTATCCTCGGGGAGTGACAGTAATAACACATTTTCTGGTAGCCCGTGAGTTAGACATTGTAGTAGCATATTTTAGTACCTTAACCATGTATCGTGGATAGGTTCGCCATCTACTCGCTTGAAGTTCTGAATATTATCCCTCAACTTGACCATCTTCAAAGGAGGGCAAAACCTTTCATAAAATGCACCAGTGAGCTCCTCGCAAGAAGTAATTGATTCCCTTGATAAATCGGACAACTACTTTGTTGCTTCCCCCATTAGAGAAAGGGGAAACAATCAAAGTCGGATTGACTCTAAGTAATGTTCTTGAAAGAAAATGACCCATACACATCCACGAAGTTTCGGATGTGGTCATGAGGGTCCTCATGAGAAGGTCCTCCAAAGAGACCCTTTATTTACAACAACTGCAACATAGTGCTGGTCACGTAAAACACTATATTGCCCACAGTTGGGGGCAATCGTATGGCACCCGCACTTCCCAACTGATCCTCATTGACGTCATGCAAATTCCCAATGTCATCGTTGTTCCCAAGTTGGCTAGCGTTGCTCCCATTTACAATCATCACTTCACATGTTTAAGAGTTGTCAACAAAGTACACAAATAAGATAATTCAACTACAACAAAATCAGTTCACAACTAAACTTCAACAAAAGAATTCTAAACACCACTCCCGGCAGTGGCGCCATTTTTGATAACGCTCAACTACACTTATTCAATTCTAAGTGTAGGTGGTGGCTAACAAGTATAAACCCAACTAAGAGTTGGGGTCGATCCCACATGGAGTGATACAATAGAGAATTCGATTAAGAAGTAATATTGTGTACTAATCATTTGTAGAGGTAGAAGTTTCGTAACATTAAAGGAAATCTCAAAGTTTCGACAATTATATCAAATAGGGGGATTTAGGTAACCAATTTATGACTAATGAAACAAGAGGTCAACAAGTAGAGAAAGTTTCTTGGGAGTGTGATAAGTTGAATGCTAATTTTGCGTAATTGGTGATTATTAGTTACTCAAAAGTGTTGAATCTCGGTAGGTAGGCTAGGTTATGAGTGCAATTGCCATCAATCAACTATTGCGAATCAAGTGAGTTCTTTTGGACCTCAACATGCAAAACACAATCGAACAACCAAATACCTTAATCAATCCACTTTTTCAAGCTAGATTTGCAAGATTGCATTCAAACCCACTTTCTCAAGCTAGATTTGTAACAATGCCATCAACACAATCATCAACTAATAATTTAACTGTAACATTTCTTTCTCAAGCAAGTATCGAGTACTAAGCTAAAATTGCATTTGCAACTACAATTCCTTAATTAAAATATGAATAATTAATTGAACCTACTTCAAATCAACAATAAAATCAGTAACTAACTACACTCATTAGCTAATTAATGGATTCAACTACATAATCACACCTCAAGAATAGGGGTTTTAGCCAAACATAGTAAAGAACAAGAAATCATTACCGATGAAATTTTCCATCAGGTTTGACAACGATCCGCAAGTCTCCAAATGCTAGAAATTACGCTAAAAGTCTCATAAACCTTAAATCTCTCCACAAAATATAAAATCAATGTTCTAGAAAGTAAAAACTCAAAAACTCAGAAGTGAACAATGTGGGAACTCCTTCTCTTCTTTTGAAATTTGAATTTATATGTTACCAAAATTTCAGCATGGAGTCAACTCGGCAAAGTAAGTCGGGCTTGCTGAACTGGTTGGTGATGTGCCGAGTGCTCCTCTTCTCACCTTTTTTGCGTGTCTTTTTACCAATTTGTTCTGTAACTTTCGGCAAAGTGAGTCATGCTTTGTTGTATTGGTCGACGATGTGCTGAGTGCTCCTCTTCTCGCCTTCTTAGCGTGTATTTTCACCACTTTTTTCTGTAACCTTTGGTGTGCTAAATTGGTATCGCCGATCTCTTTGGCGTGTCACCGAATTACCTGTTCGATCACCAATTTGGTTTTGTTCATGGGCTGAGATGCTGGATCTTTAGGCGAGCTGAAAGTCCACTCGCCGAGTAGCTTTGGCGAGTACCAGCTTTGCTTTCCTTCAACTTTTTCAGATTTTTTGCTCTTATTTGCCTTGTAACGTCCTTGCCTTAATCTTTTGCCTTCATTGAAGGATTTAAAATTTTAACATCACTTATGAGCAAAAAATAGGCCTTTAGGGCACTAAATCCGTAAATATTAACCCCTAAATGAGTCAAAATTCCCAACTCATTATCTCTTGAAGGATATAATAGAACCAGATCCCCTGTTTTATTTGAATGTTTTAGAATCCTCTTAGCAACTTTCAAGTATGATTCCTTAGGGCAAACTTGGAATTTCACACACATTCCAACACCAAACACAACGTCAGATATGGTAGTAGTAAGATATTGCAAGGATCCAATGATTCCTCGATACATAGTCTCATTCACTCTAGGACTAGGTCCGTCAACATCTAGCTTTGAGTTGGTCCCCATATGAGTATCAATAGTCTTGGTATCTATCATATGGAATTTCTTCAACAACTCTTTGATATATTTCTCTTGACAGATGGAAGTTCCCTTAGAATTTTGCTTGATTTTCATCCCCAAGAATAAACTCAATTCTCCCATCATGCTCATTTCAAACTCATTACCTATGAGTGTCGCAAATTCTTCACACATCACTTCAGAAGTTTCTCCAAAAAATAATATCATCGACATATATGTGGATGATAAGAAAATCCTTTTCCTGAGATTTTAGAAAGAGAATGTTATCTATTCTTCTTCTTTTGATATCATTTTCCAGAAGAAACTTGGAAAGACTTTCATACCATGCTCTTGGAGCCTGTTTCAATCTATAAAGGGCCTTGTCCATCTTAAGCACATGATCTAGATTAAGGAAATCTTCAAATCCTAGTGGTTGGTTTACATACACCTCTTCTTTTAGGTATTCATTTTAAAAAGGCTATTTTCACATCCATTGATACAGTTTGATGCCCATGAAGGCTGCAAAAGCAATGAGTATCCTATGGCCTATCCTTGCCACAGGGGCAAATGTCTCTTCATAGTCACTGTCTTCTTCCTGATTGTACCCTCTAACCAGCAGTCTAGATTTGTTCCTTGTGATAACACCCTTCTCATCAAGTTTATTTTTGTAGCTCACCTGGTCCCTATGATAGTTCTATCATCTGGCCTAGGAACCAAGTGCCAACCCTTGCTTCTTTTGAATTGATGCAGATCATCTTGCATGTAACTCACCAAATCAGCATCAATTATAGCCTCCTTGATATTCTGCAAAGTTTGTTCTTACAAGATTAAGCACTAAAATATAAACCCTAGCAACAACTATGAATAATGATAACTCTATCAGTCCCTCCGGCTGTTCTTGAGCAATGTTCTCTTGAGAGAGAGAAAAACTAGTTTTCAAGAACTTGTTTGTGCCCACGAAGAATGGACATAATATAGGATAGCCACAAACACACAAAGCAATTCTATTGGTTGAGAGTCTGTTGTGCTGTGGGAGAGACACACTAATCACTACATGTGCTGTAGAGTTGCATGCTGTAGACAACTGTTGTTTCCTTGTACAGACACTCTCAGTCTCATTTGGGATCATATCCAAAGTTACTTAAATCATCAAAACTTCAAAGACAACTTAAAATAAGAACTCTTAGTCTCTATTGAACCATCAGACTTTTGTTCCTCAACTTTTCTGCTTCTATTTTTTGCTTGAAAAGTTTTCACAATTTGTTGCATCTTAATTAGAGCATTTATGGGCTAGGATCTAAACTCTTCAAAGGATCTAATTTCTCTATTTATTCTAGATTTAGTAACAGATCCTACAATATTTTGGAATGCTTGAGCTAGACCAGAAAAATTGTGCTTCATCATATTTGTGGATATGCATTTGTATACCTCATGTAATTCTCTTTAATGGAGTTTGTTTAGCCGTAAATTTGCATATAAATTTATCTCGTTATTGAAAATCTAAGATTGAATTAAGGTAGATGAAAAGTGTTAAGAGTGAAAGAACATAAATATAAATTGTACAATTATATAATCTAAAAAATACAATTAAAAATTGTTAATTTGGTTACTTGAAAATGTGGAAGCACAGTTTGGAGGGAGAAAATCAATATTCCAAATTTAAGAATTGAATATGATTAAGTGAATTTAGGCGGGGGGGGGGGGGGTATCAGAAAGTACAATGTTTGAAAGAGAGAGAGAGATTTGATTTGATATATAAAATGAAAGAAATAAAATATGGGAGAGAAAGAGGCAAATTCGATCATATGTAAATAGTGTGTGGGCCCTTTTAAAATAGCAATCCTAGTGATATTGTAGTTACAAATTATAATAAAGGGATAAGGGTTTGAAAAATACCTCAACTTTGGTCGAATTTGCTGTTGCGATACTAAACTTTCATGAGGACCTATTAGCTCCCTAGACTATTTAATACCGTATTTTAAACATATATATTTGCCCACGTGGACATAAAA
>NW_006238979.1:2203478-2216981 GCF_000226075.1 Solanum tuberosum | reverse complement strand
AAAATACGGTATTAAATAGTCTAGGGAGGTAATAGGTCCTCATGAAAGTTTAGTATCGCAACAACAAATCCGACTAAAGTTGGAGTATTTTTCAGACCATTATCCCTATAATAAATTAAACTATAGTTTTATTTACTAATTAACTAGTAGATGTTTTTCATCTCATGTAATTTTCCGATTTTAAATCTTTTCCATAAATGGCCTCATCTTTAACTTTTGAACACAACAACTGAACTTACAAAAGCCTACATAATTTGATATATATCCATGCCATATCGATAAGTCCATATATAATTTTAAATAATTTCCTATTATCGCATTATTTATTAATTATTTATCAAATTTAAAGTTAGAGTTAGACACATTGAGATACATTGATAAAGCTCAACTACACTTCATCCAATTCTAAGTGTAGGCGATCGCAATCTAGTATAAACCCAACGAAGAGTTGGGGTCGATCCATAGGGAGTGATATGGTAGAGAATTCAATTACGAAGTCAAAGACGTATTCTAATCGGTTATAGGAATAGAATTTATCGGAACAATTAAAATAAGTTGCAGGGGTTGACAACTAGTGTAAAATGGGTGGGGGATAAGATCTGTCAATTAACAACTATGAAAACAAGGGAGTAATCAAGTAGAGAAGGATTCTTGGGGATGTGATCGATTAATTTCCTATTTCGCTATATTGGTGATAACTATTTACTGAAAATCGTTGAATCTTAGTGAATAGGCTAGACTTTAGATGTAATAGTTATCTCTCGATCAACTACTACGAATTAGGCGAGTTTTCTCGAACCTCGACAAGCATAACAATTATGAACAACCCAAAACCTCAATTAATCAACTCTCTCGAGCTAGATTGGTAGGATCAAATTAAGACTCACTTTCTCAAGCTGAACCCACAACAACCCAATCACTACAATCATCAATTGATAACTTTAATTCTAAAACCTCTTTCTCAAGCAAGCATATAATACTAGGCTAGAACTATATTTGCAACTACAATTCGTGAATTAAAACTCGGTTATCAATCGAACCCACTTCAAAACAACAATTAAATAAGTAAATACTAACACCCATAAGCTAATTTAGACAATTAATCACATAATCACACCCCCAAGAATGGGGTTTTAGCCAAACATTATAAAACGCAAGAAAATATTACCAACTATGTTCTCCATCAGCTGAGTAATGAAATTCGAGTCTTCACAATACTTGAAATCTACTTATAATCAAAACCCAACTTAAAATTCTCCTCAAAAACTACTAAAAACGATGTTTGAATTAAAAACCCAGAGTTAGAATGTGCAGGAACGACTCTTTCTCTTTTCAAAATTCAATTTATACGTTCATAGATTTTTGCCTTCGGGGTCATTTAGCGGAATAAGTCGAGCATCGCCGACCAGGTCGGTAATGCGCCAAATAATCCTATCCATCGCCTTTTTGGCTTGAGTTCTCACCCTTTCTGTGTTGTAATTTTATGCGATCGAAGTCGAGCTCGCCGACCTAGTTGGCGATGCGCCAATTGTCCCTTTTTATCGCCGTTTTTGCTTGCATCTTCACTAATAACTCTGTAACTTTAGGCGGCCTGAAGCTCCTTCGCCGATTCAATCGGCGCGTTGCCGAAGGGTACGTTCCACCGCTGAGTTGACTCTGTCCAAGGGCTGGCACACTGTAATTTTAGGCGAGCAGAAGGACTACGCGGCGAATCGCCGAGTGGTCTTGGCGATCCTCTGCCTTGCTTTTCTTCTACTGGTTCAACTTTTCTACTCCCTTTTTCCCGGTAATGTCCTTGCCTTGCTCTTTTACCTTCATAGTTGCAAATTAATACATAAACATCAGTTTAGAGCATAAGATAGGCAATGAGGACACTAAAACTATGATTTTTATGCCTTAAATGGGTCGAAATCCTAGAATCATTAATACCCCCAACTTAAACTTTTACTTGTCCCAAGTAAAACACAATATCAATTAGTTCAACAAGGATGTCTACAAATAGTGCTACTCAAGATTCAACATGAATGCACACAAGAGGTTTAAACTACCCATGCAATGGTCAAATGTGCACTCTAAGTTTCTTACTGTGACTAGCCATCATTAAATAGAGCTCAAGCTCACAATGCTTGATTCAAATGCAAGTTCAAGCTCAACAAAAGCATTCAAATGCCCTCACACCAAGAATGATTCCATGGTCACACAAAACTCATCAAAGTTCCAGAATTTTGGAATCAAAAGAAAAATCTCACACTCTCAAAGATAAACACATGCATGATTCTACCCATAGGCTTGCCCGTATTTTCCAACCAACTTGACTTTCAGCTCACTTAAGATCACAAAGGTCTTTCAAGGCTTGTAACGAGGCTGAGGGTAAAGGTATGATCATTTTGGTTTAGTGACTTCTACCTACATGAATCATGACCTGCATTTCACTTTTTCTCCTTCTCTTTCACTCTTTTTGATTTTCACAATCCACCCTATGTTCTTTTAAGCATGACTCATTGGATACCCCATTTCTTTTGCCCATTTCAAAAACTTTATTTCAACAATTCTTTTCTTTTTCGATCTTTTTCTTCTTTCACTTTTCTCTTTTCTCTTTTTTTTTTACATGGAGGGTTTCCATATTTTTCAACATGATCCTTCAAGATAGAATTTCTCAAACTTCTTGACTTTCCCCCTTTTTCCACCACACCCCGAACTTAGGACAGTTGGTTATTCAAACGAATCAATGCTTCATGAAGGTCATAGGTGATGGGACAAAGAGGTCAAAGTTGTTTAGGTTTTATCCAAAGAAAAAGGTAGGCTCAAACGGTGTCAAACAAGATTCACATTCTCACAAGGGGGTCACAAAGAAGTATAATGGTAATTTTGGTTAACTCTCCACAAATGATGCCTAAGATCATCTGTATCATTGGCCTACATTAGTCGATTGGACTCTGCATTTCAAGGCAACCTCACCACGCATGGCATTCAACACAATCATCAAACAAGACTCCATAATTTTAGCTAGCATGCAACGATCATCACAAGATTCATTTCAACAACTGGTCAGTCACAATGAGATGCTAAGAGTTCACATATGACTTATGCAACTCAAGTTTTCCTCATCGGAATCACGCACACATACCGTTCAATCAAGAGCACTATTCAAGTCATCGGTATTGACCACAGTCGACACTCAAATATGAAATAGAACAACCACATTCACAAATATCAAGAGGTGACAAAATTTTTGATTCAGGTCAAAACCAACATTCACATTAAAACCAATGGATCAAAAATCAACTAACATGTAGTAGGGACCACAAAGCCACAATCACGCAGTCTAATTATATCAAGCCATCACAAAAAAACAAAACTTTAAGGGGTATGAGTTTACCCCCACCCCACCAAATAAACCTAAAATTGTCCTCAATGCAAAAAAAAAAGTAAAGACATAATTAAAAAGGAAAGATCACTGAATGAAAGGACTGGGATTAGAGGAACTCTTCACTATATGGCCAATCGGCGAAGGCTGCTTGAGACCGCCGAACTGAAGATAGCTCACCGAAATTTCCAGAAAGTTGTCCTTTCAATTGGGACCAAAAGGTGAGTTAACTCGGGCTCGCCAAACCATTCAGCGAATCGCCGAACAGTCTGACATTGTCGCCGAAATTTCCTTAATAGTGGTCCTTCGGTCCAGACCAAAAGGTGGACCAAATCGCGACCGCCGAACCACTCGACAGACCATCAAAAGGGTCTTATCACTGCGCAATTGCCAGTCTCTACACATTCAGTAAACATTATTTGAAAACAACTACACCTTGCATTTTTCCCAAGAAGCGCCTTATTTAACGTCGTGGCTTGACTTGGAGATGCTCTTATGCATCTTCCAAATACACCACTTCAATTACCGATATTTCGTGACATTCTCCAAAATAGAGCTTCAGATGCTGCCCATTTATTTTGAATACTTGTCCGTATTTACCTTCAACTTCAATTTCCCCATTTGTGAACACTCGAGTTACTTTGAATGGGCCAGACCACTTCAATTTGAGTTTACTTGGGAATAGTCTCAAACGAGAGTTATAGAGTAAAACAAAATCGCCTACTCGGAACTCTCGCTGAAGGATTTTAGCATCATGCCACTTCTTCATTTTCTCCTTATAAAGGGCTGAACTTTCATACGCTCTCAACTGAAATTCCTACAATTCATGAAGTTGATTTACTCTCCCTTTCAAAGCATTCTCCCAATTCAGATTTAACGCCTTCAACACCCATAATGACTTATGTTCAAGCTCGACTGGTAGGTGAAAAGATTTGCCAAATACAAACTGATATGGTGACATGCAAATTGGTGTTTTGAAAGCGGTGTGATATGCTCAAGGAGCATCATCCAGCTTTTGAGACCAATATGTCTGATTTGCGTTCAATGTTTTTGCCAGAATGCCCTTAATCTCTCGATTTGAAACCTCAACTTTGCATGGCAAGCATTGATAATTGCATTGACTTTCTCTTTCGGTACGCATCTTCGAATGATCTGATATGAACATTCTCTAAATAGGTATGGTTCATCCCAGAAATACATCTTTACATCGAACAAGAATCTGTTTTATTGGTAGAAGTTTAGGCCCTCGGGTATTATTCCACACACTACATAGTTAGCGAAGTCAGCATACCAATGTGGGTTCCCTTGGGTTACCCTCATCATTATTTCATCAGGGAATTTAGCCACAATGTCCCTCTCATCAGAATCAACTATATTGGTTTCTAACCGAGATAAATGATCTACCACTTGGTTTTCACATTCCTTTCGATCTTTTACCTCGAAATAAAACTCTTGCAACAACAATACCCACTAAATCCATCTTGGTTTTGCATCCTTCTTAGCCATCAAATATCTAATGGCAGCATGATCCATGTGCACCACCACTTTAGTTCCCAACACGTGCTCTTAATTTTTCAAACGCATACACCATCTCTAGCAATTCTTGTTCCGTGACGGTATAATTCTTTTGCCCCACATTCAATGTCTTGCTTGCATAATAAACCGGGTGAAATAAGGTCCCTTTTCGTTGACTAAGAACAACTCCTAAAGAAACACCACTAGCATCACACAAAAGTTCAAATGGAACACTCCAATCGGTAGCAATAATGATTGGGGACGACGCTAGTTTTTCTTTCAAACACAAAAATGCCTTTAGGCAAGTGTCATCAAAATTGAATGTAGATTCCTTTTCTAGCAATTTACAAAGTGGGTGTGCCACTTTGGAAAAATCTTTTATGAACCGTTTGTAGAAACCCGCATGGCCTAGGAAACTCCAAAATACCTTTTACCTAAATAGGAGGAGGGATCTTGACAATTACTTCAGTTTATCTTGATCCACTTGCATTCCTTCTCCTGAAATTTTATCCCCCAAAACAATGCTCTCCTTTACCATGAAATGACACTTCTCCCAATTTAGAACTAGATTGGTTTCCATGCACCGTTTTAGCACTTGCCCAAGGTGGTCAAGACAGGCCTCAAATGAATCACCAACGACTGAGAAATCATCCACGAATACTTTCATGGAGTCTTCCACCATATCTGTGAAAATAGAAAGCATACATAGTTGAAATATTACCGGAGCATTATGATCTTTGACGTAATCAATGACACATAATCTAGTTCTAAGCGTCTACGATCGTTAGTCAGTATAATAACCCAACTAAATGAGTTGGGGTCGAATCCCATAGGGAGTGGTGCGTGTTTAAGATTCAATAGGAAAGTACGAATATGCTCAAGTCAATCATAGGAATAGACATTTACGAATAAAAACATAATTCAAGTTAAGGGGTGACACGAATGTCAAATAAGGGGTTTTTGGTTTTCAATTATCAACTACAATAGCAACAAATAACACAAGATTAACAAATATTGAGACGGGTTCTGGGGATGTGATTTGATTATATGCTAATGTAGATAAATGGGTAATCGAAATTGTTAGTAAATAGCTATAAATCAGTGAATAGGCTAGACTATAGATGAGGTAAACTTTTTCTGGAACATTTTACCCCGAATCAAGTTGGTTTCTTTCGAACACCAACAAGCAAGCAAAATAAGAACAGCCTACGCCTTAGTCCATTCACTTTCTCGAGCTGAATGTGTGGAAAGGGGTTTAGGGTTCACTCTCTCTAGCTGAACCCATGACAACCCAATACCCACAGACCATCAATTCAGTAATTTTGGTTTTAAAACCTCTCTCTCGAGCAAGCTAAAAACATGAAGGTAGAACTGCATTTGCAACTACAATACTTTAATTTTAACCACAATGACTGATTGAAATCACTTCTAAACAACATTTAAACTAACAATTAGCAATACCCATAAACTAAATTAGCCCATAATCACATAATCACACCCCAAGAATTAGGGTGTTAGCTAGACATCATAAAAAGATAGAAATTGTTACCAAATTGTGTTTCCATCAACTGGGTAAGATTAATTTCGTCTTTACAAAGGTCCAAATTGAAGAATCTCAAAGACCCACTTCCAATTTCTCAAAAAATGGAAAACTTCAATTCTTCAAAGCTAAGGAAAAGTTGTCTCAAAACTCAGAGTTCAAACTCAAAAATTACTGTAATGAATGTTCAGAATAAAATTTGATACTAAACATAATGTTTGAAAATGTATTTATAGTCGCCAAAAATATGCTGCGAAGGGCCATTCGACGCAATAAGTCGGGCTCGGCGATCCGCCCTTTGGTCAGTTCCATCGCCTTTTTGCTTTGGCCTTCAGCATCCTCAAGTTCTGTAACTTTGGGCGATCCAACACTGCATCGTGGAACCACTCGGCGACACGCCGACTGCTCCCTTCTCTCACCAAGTTGATTTTCTCCTTCAGGGCTTGGCACACTGGAACTTTAGGCGAGATGGTGGCTATTCGGTTACTCGCCAAAGGGACTTGGCGATCACCAGGCCTTCATTTCTTCGCTCTTTCAACTCACTTCGTTTCTTTTTGTAAGTTAAGGTCCATGCGTTGTTCCTCAATCCAAATACCTGGACATCAGGGATTTTATATCAGTTATTGGCACACAATAAGCATTTGAGGACACTAAATCTATCCAAATAAATCCCTAAATGAGTCCAAATCTTGGACTCATCAACACTTTTGCTTGGCCTCAAGTAAAACTCAAGTTCATCAGTTCAAAAAGGATGTCTCAAACAGTGCTACACAAGACTCAATCATGAATGCACACAATAAGACTCAATTTACTCATGCAAGGATCAATTGTGCACTAAAAGATTCAAGTTGTGACTCACTATTATTAAAGATTCTCAAGTTCACAATACTTGCTTCAAATGCAAGTTCAAGCTCAGCAAAGATACTCAAATGCCCTCACACAAAGAATGATTCCATATTCACACAAAATGGTTCAACAATTTATAGCTCCGGAATAACAACAACTCTCATACTAACAAAGATGAACACATACATGACTTCACACATATGCTTGCCCTTATTTTCCAATCAACCTTCATTTCAGCTCACTCAAGATAAAAAAGGGCTTTCCAAGGCTTGTAACGGGGCTGAGTGTAAAGATATGGTCATTTAGGATCAATGGCTGCTATCCCCATGAAATGTGGTGTGAACAACACTTCCTTTCATTTCCTTCTTCATTCTCATTCATGCTCAAAATTCACCCCATTATTCATTTTCAATGAAACTTTGGACACCCCATTTCTTTTTGCAACTTTATTTCAAAACTTTTTTCATTCTTTATCTCTTTCCTTCTTCTTTTTTTATGGAGGGATTCCATCTTTTTTAAAACCATGGGTAGAGGGGAATTCCTTCACAATTCTTGATTTATCTTCTATTTTCACCACACCCCCAACTTAGGCCAAAAGCCTAAGTTGGATATTCAAACAAACCACATCTCGTGAGGATTAAGGGTGAAGGGATAATGAAAGGTCACAATTTCATCTGGTTTCTTCCGATAAAAGGATAAGGCTCAAAGGGTGTTCAAGTAAAGATCACACACTCACAAGGTAGGCCACAAAAGAGGTATAATGCACTCTTTAAAATTGTTGCCTAAGATCATTTCAAGAGCTCACATCACTTGGTCAACTGGACCAACGGGGCAAATTCTAGGTGTCATCACACATGGTTCATGGTAAGCTCATCACACAAGGTATTCGAACCAATGTCAAACAAGACTCTACACTTTCTCTAGTGTGCAATGTTCATCACAAGAGATTCAATTTGACAATCGGCTAGTCACAACGAGATGCAAAGAGTTCACATATTCCTTATGCAACTTCATTTGGCCTCATCGTAGCTGCGCATTCATGCTTGTTCGATTATAAGGCACTATTCAAGTCATCGGTATTGATCACAATCGACACTCAAATTTGCACAAGAACAACCACAATTAAATAAACAAGAGCTGGGAAATTTTTTTAGAATGGTCCAAAATCATTTACATTCAAAATAGGGAGCCTCAAGCTCAAACATCCACAAAAACAGTGCCGAAACACATTTTATAGCACAAAACCCAATGTATAAACATAACAATAATCACAAGAGGTAGGTATGGTAATACCTCACTCTACCACAAACAAAAAGCAATTTGTCCTCAAATGCAATAAAACATCCAAAAATCAATAAAAATGACAGAGAGGGAGGTAAAGAGGGATCTTGTCTACACAGTTGCTCCATCTGTCGGGGCATCAATGCCCGGTGCAACACTCTAATCTTGGGCCTCAGTGCCCAGAGTCACATTAACTGCACTCGATCCACTAGGGTCAGACAAGGGTGTGTCTGCCAAAGAGGTCTTCACAACTGCATCTACCATGGCCTCCTCAGTCTCTGTAAGGACCTCGTAAGAAACCTCCTCAACAACCCCAAGCATCTCCTCACCCGTCTCAGCCTCCGACTCGGGATCAACTACCTCCTTAGCTCGAACATGATCTTCGGTGGTAGCCAGAGGCATATCTGGCTCAATTGGCATATCTGGAATCTCCACCGTACTGAAAATCATAGACATGTCGGTGGACTTCAGTTGGTCCACATCTTTTCTCAACGCAGCAATGGAGGCCTTTAGAGTCATCACCTTCTCAGTGGCCCCTTGGCCACACTCACACACTGCTATAATAGCCGCAAGGGCATCCATGGTAGCACTCAAAGGTGTCACACCATCAACGAGGGATGCCTGAATCATGCCCGGAATGGTGGCCTCAAGTCTAGCAGCACGATGATCCGTAGAATGGGCTAGCTACCCTATCCGTAGCAATGCAGCCTAGGTGAGTAGAGGTCGGCCAACAGCAACAGTACCAGATCTGGGGGGCACAAGAGCAGTAGAAGAACTGGGAGTAATATAAGGGGTAGCACTAGATGTACCTGAAGGCCCAGGGGCCGGAGTAGGCAAAGGTGACTCTGCATGTAGTGCATCTTATCCACAACCGGAGAAGTGTCCACCGGGGCTGCCCTTTTCTTTTCCGCCTCATCTTTCAAATACGCCGCCTCTATCCTCCGGATGTCAGTAGAAGATATGGGAATCACTTTCACATCCTTCTTCTCATCCCTAGGCACCCGATCCCGTCAGGATAACTCGATGATCAACACCGGAAAGAAGAGGGAAGTCTGGTGTTGCTTGGCCCGCATAAGCATCTCTTGTGCAACAATCATCCCCAAGTTCAGGCTCGTCTCATCAATGATGCAACCATTACAGACTGCTTTGGCGTGGTGAGGAGTCGACTCATTCTGGGACAGCATAATGGTACTACCGATGAAGCCAAACCAATACCTCACTGCTACATTGAGGTCCTTCTTTTTAATAGTTGCCTTAATCTCAAGCCACTTAGGAGTACCGTCTGATATCAGAGGGGCCAACAAGTTTTTCATGTTCTCCAGTGTTTTTGTCCTAATCAAGTGCTGACAGTCATCATCAATATTATTTGAGCACTCCAGGACAGAATTGATGGCATCACTATCACACTTTACCTTTCTCCCCCTGACAACCACATAGTCAACCGGCTTGAATTTGGTTGCCAGCTTATTCCCCTGTGGTATCAAGGCACTATAAGCACAATAGAGTTCTCTGACCAAACTTGGAATGTACGGGCCACGGGGCTTAGTGAATAGCTGGAATTTGTGTGACCTTAGGTTGCTCATGATCTCAGGGTACCTGTCAATGACACCATTAGTAGACAACCTCTTCTCCTCTATGATGGTCCTCAATTCCTTAGTCTTCAGCCTATTCATAGACTGGGGATGAGGACCCTGTACCGGTGGTACTAAGACCACAGCCTATGCGGGAGCAGGATGAGTAGTGGTGGCTTGGGGAGTCCTGATCCTAGATGGATCATTCATCCTCTTTGATCGCAGCTCCGCTATCTGGGTTGCAAGTAGGTCATCTTCAAGCTCAGAAGTTAAGACTTGATGCTCATGTTGCTCACCCTCACTCTCAGAAGTGGTGAGGTGAGTGGCAAAGATTCTGTCAATGTCGGAGCTGGCCTCCGGTGATGCAAGTGCAGGTGCCTTGCCCTTTCCTTTTCCCTTCCCACCTGTTGTGGGAAGTTCGGTAACCTTAGCCTTGGATGCAGCTGCATCCTCGTTGATCTAGATTCCCTTGACCCTCTTACGGGCGGCATGTCTCTACCAGCTACTTTAGGTCTAGCCATATCTGCAAACACATTGTAGAAAGTGAGAAACAGTTCAAGCAAATGTGCAGAAAAAATTATTGTAGATAGACTCACCGAACCGGTCGGCGAGTCATCGAATCGCTTTGGCGAGCTAGGTCGGGCTCGCCGAAAGGATTTTCTCAAAATTCTCCATAAAATTTGGAATGTCGGCGATGGGAAGGGCCTTTCAGAGAATCTCCGACAGTAATCGGTGAGCAAGGACTAGCCCACCGAAAGTTACAGTGCATTTTAGGGGTTAGGGGCGCAGAAAGGGAGATCAAGAAGGACTTTCGGCGAGTCGCTGAGTGCACTCGGCGAACTTCGGCTTTTCGCCGAAAGTTACAGACCCCAAACTTCAATTACGCATGAAAATAAAGGCGATCAAGGGGGATTTGGCGAATCGTCGAGTGGTTCGACGAGCTCGACTCAGCTCGCCAAATGACCCAACGTGCCTACTCTCAACCCCGTCTTCCAAATTCAACCCCGCAGCCCCCAAAAACAAAATAAAAACATGCACCCATTTGATTAGACCAGACCCATTACATCCATTCCCCCGGGATACTCAAACTTCTCCCGATTTGGCCAAATTATGACTTTTGCCCTTAAGAATGACGTCAACCGCTCCATCATTGGGAAAAATACATCGTTTGGCACAAATGCGGGTTACTCAGACTTCACCGACTAGACCCAACAACAAATTAGCACAACCCGACAATTTTAATCAATTTTAAGGCACAAAATATTTGGGAAATTAACAATAAAGGCATTTTAGGCATGATATTCGAATTAAAACAGACACACATGCACACAAGCATTAAAATTAATGAACTCAGAGAGGCCCAACACACATCACTAAGATGAGATCAATTGCAAATGAATAAAATTGCAAAAATGAATTCGGGGTTTGGAAAACCAACCTCTTATGCCGATTAAAGAGTTTGAAAATCTAGGTGGCAAAGAATCCAACTCCGAACACACAATCGACGACTAATACACAATAAGAACACAAGAACAATAGGAAATTAAAGTGCGGGTGTGAGTTTGGCAAGTTGAAAAGTGAGGGAATGCGTGAGATTTTGAACTTTTGGCCTTTAAAACCATCCAGTTCTCGCCCATTTGGCAACATTAGTCTTGCTCGCTGACCCACTCGGCGACATGCCTAGTGGGGACTTACCTCGCCATCTTTTACAGGACCTCCAGTTAATGTGGGGGTCCAAACGGCGGACAAAGTCGCGATCGCCGACCCATTTGGTGACATGCCGATTTGCTCCTGGCACATCGAGTTTTACAGACCCTTATTTCAAAATTCCTTGAGTCCAACAGCGGTCCAAGTCGGGCTCGCCAACCTCTTCAGCGAGTCTCCACTGGACATTTTGTTCGCCAATCTACACTTTTCAAACACATCTTACACTTCAACCTGCAAAATCAACACACGATTATTTCTAAAACAAAACGAAAGCAGTAAAACTTGGGTTGCCTCCCAAGAAGAGCCTTAGTTAATATTGTAGCACGACGCAAGTCCCAACTTAGGTTTCATTCTTTGGGTATGCCTCAGTGTCACTGGGCAACCCTCTTCTTGGCCTTGGGTAGAGACACGATAACACTTGACCCATTTGGGTCTCCAGCAGCTGAATGTACATGGAATGAGAGGTTGCCATCTGATTTAGCATCGAGACATTCTCTCTTATCTCTCTCAACACTTCGTCATGTTCTTCGACTTTGCGATGAATAAGTAAGAGTACCTCTTCTATCTACCCACCCTCATGCTTCTTTGTCCTTCGACGCTCGTGGGGGGGATGTACCTATCTTTTCTTTGGTACATCACTTCCACTTCCTTGACCCTTTTGGCTAAGATATCCAGCTGACCCAACAATGTGGCCAAATCTTAGTCCTTCTCTTGCTCCTTGTCGGTCTTAGCCATACAATCAAGGAGTTGGGCTGTTGTTTCATAGGGTTATCGTGCCAGAAAACCTGAAGAGAGTTGGTCAGCCATGATTTTATTTTCGGGACCAAGACCCCTGTAGAAGCATTCCAGAAGCATCTTATCTGGAATTCCATGAGTTGGGCACTGCTGCAATAGGGCCTTATATCTGTGCCACAATTCATAAATGGTCACACCCTCCAATTGCTTGAAAGTTAGGATGTCATCCCTAAGAATCATCAATCTCGAAGGAGGGTGATCCATTGGGTTACCATTGCTACCAGATATACTCAATTTATCTACTTAACAAGCAACACACAAACAAAAACTAAAAATAAGTAGATTCAACTATGATTAAAAATAACAACATTTAACTTAACTAAAGAATCTTAACCAACACCACTCCCCGGCAGCGGCGCCAGTTTGATCTTTGACATAATCAATGACACTTAATCCAGTTCTAACTGTCTACGATTGTTAGTCAGTATAATAACCCAACTGAATGAGTTGGGGTCGAATCCCACAGGGAGTGGTACGTGTTTAAGATTCAATAGGAAAGTACAAATATGATCAAGTCAATCATAGGAATAGACATTTACGAATAAAAACTAACTCAAGTTAAGGGGTGACACAAATGTCAAATGAGAGGGTTTTGGTTTTGTAACGACTAGGAAAATGATAGGTTGAACTAGAGCTTAATCGTGAGGGTTAACGTCAAGGTACGTGTTAGACTCCTTAATTGAAGGACCTTTTTTGAGTTTGGTATGGGGTTGCAAGGGCATGTGGCAAGGCAAAGGGGGGCAAAGCCTAGCCAAAAGACATGGCTACCCAACCCTTGACCAAGCAATGCCAAGGTTCACGACCAGTGGTCTTGACCATGGTCTGTGAAGGGGTCCGTGAAGACCCCTGAAATGACCCAAAAAGTTCTTAAAAATGTGCTT
>NW_006238979.1:2182478-2203378 GCF_000226075.1 Solanum tuberosum | reverse complement strand
GCAAAGTTGAGGAGGCTACTGCCTCAAAGACCACGGGAACCACCACAAGCCGTGGTGCCCTAGACGGTCTGTATAAGTGGTCGTGAAGATCACTTGGTGGCATGGGAAGCAAGGACACTTGGCCAAGCTACTGCCTCCATGACCATGACCATCACCATGACTCGTGGTATTTACCACGGATCGTGGGAGGTCTCATGGTCTTCCCTTAGGCCCTTGAGGGCCTAGCAATATGGAGAGGCACACTGGTTAAGGAACCACGGGCACCACCACAAGCTGTGGTGCCCTTCACGACCCATCAAAGTGGGGGTGGTCCTTGACGGAGATGCCTTAGTTTGGGGTTTTTGTGTAATTTCGTTTTAATTAATTAATGTGTGGGGTTGTTTTTAATTGTTTTATATCACTAGTATATATAGTTTTAAGTCTTAAAACAAGTCATTTACTCCTTATTTCTCCAAAACACAAATCAAATCAAAAGAGTTCCTCCTTTAAAAAATTCTCTCTCTAGAAGTTCCCAAAGAAGAAGAAGATGAAGTGGGAGCTAGGGTTTGTGGATTCAAGGTGTTCTTCCTCAAATTTATTGGGGATTCACAAGCAAGGTATGGTGATCATTCATCTAGGGGAAGCTTTCACCGCTAGAGTCCATTGAAAGTTAGTTTTCAAAGTTTTCAAGTTTCTCAAAACCTAGGGTTTTTACTCGGTTTCAAATGGTTATTAATGACAAGTTATGATTGAATTAATGTTTGATTGATGATTTATGATGAAAATATTCTATGAACCCTTGAATTTCCTCAATTCATAAATTGTTCCTTTATGAAGTGGGTTTGTTGATTATGAAAGTATGTGAATGGAATTTGTCTAAATTGCTTTAGGTTATTGAATTATATCACTATACATGCCTTAATTGTAGTAAATTGTTGGTGATTTTGAGATTCATGGCCTTGAAGGGCATACTATGAGGAATTGAGTATTATCATGATGTCTAGTATATGAATGCGAATCTAATGAAGGTGATATTATCATGTCTTGAATGTAATTGTGTTATTATAGAAAGGCTATTTCTCAATTTGACACTAATGAATGATGATGGTAGAATGTAAAGGGTTTATATAATCTCAAGCTATGTCTTGAATTGGTAGGCTTTAGGCATCCTCTTCTTGTATAATGAATGTTTCTTTACTTGATGAATATGAATCGATAGGCCAATGGCATTCCTTTCATAAATGAATAATGAAGTATTCTAGGCTATGTCTTGAACCATTAGACCTAGTGTTGGTAGCCCTTCATGATGAGTCTAGGAACTAATGTGATGATAAACCTTGAATCGGTAGACCTAGTGTTGGTAGCCCTTTCATGTGTGAAATGATGAACCTTGTATCGGTAGGCCCAATTATCATGGCACCCTTCTTGGAAAGTCAATGAGCTATCCTTAATGTACCTTGAATCGGTAGACTTAATGGTGGTGGCCCTTTCTTGTTTAATGTACTTGGGTCGGTAGGCCTAATGTTGGTAGCCCTCTCAAGTACAATAATGTAAATGAAAATGAAATACTCTACGGGAATGGAGGCTAAGCACCGAGTGGATATGAAAAGATGGAAACTCTCCCAATGTCAGGCTAGGGTTCCAATGAACATCTTCGTATCACATAACTATGTGCCCACATAGGATATTAGCTAGTGGTTTTGACCTATGCTAAAATGTTACCAGCCCTACCTTAGGCAAGTAGGCCACCTTTTTACGGTGTGGGGTTATATGACACTGAATTCCATGGTTTGATCTCATGGTCTAGTCGGTTAATGCCTATTCCCATCATGTGAGATGTGCATTATGGTTTCTTAAGAAGTTCTGTGAAGTGTGGGTGGTAGTATGGGATGCTATCCATGCATTGCACAAGTAGGCTTTGATAGGGCTATAGTGAGTTCTCTAATGTCTTAATGACTAATGAATGAAAGTGCTCTTAATGAAGCTAATGAAGAATGTTGACTTAAATGTCTAATGTAATGATGCATGCTATACTTGGGTTGTATTGTGAGTTATTTCCCCCTGTCATGACTTATGAAATGAATGTGTTCCTTATGCATGAGTATTGCTTGAAGTTATGTATGAATTGGTAAGTTCATCTAAGGTGGCCTGAAAGTGGCACTTAGTAGCGATAGTAGTATGGGATGCTATCCTTACATTGCACAAGTGTAGCTTAGGGTTACTTAAGGTGAATGTTCAAATGTGATGATTATGACTTGAATGATGATTATACTTGTACTTTATGTCTCTTATATAAATGTACATGATATTTCTAAAAAGTGGCATAATGCATGGTTTCCAACCAAAATGTCCATTTAAAAGCTTGTTTTTGCATGGTCATCATACTTAGTACATTTTTGTGTGCTAACCCATATTTCTCTTATTTTATTACAAGTGTAGGTTTCGGCAAGTGAGTTGCTATTCGTCTAGTTCAAGGGCTTGGATTGAGATTCCTCCAAGGCTAAGTGGTATGTCCTCATAGATCGAGGACAAGTGCTTGGAGTTTCATTTTCTTTCATGTAAAATACTATTGTTAGACTTTTCGATTGTAAAGCGGCGTGTCCCTACTTTTGTCCAAGATATTGTTTTTAGATGGCCATGTGAGATGATAGACTTCTGTTGTTTCAAATGTTTTTATAATATTTTCGACTGTATGGATTTAAAGAAAGTTTTTAAATTCCGTACTATTTCTATGTATCGAATGTTATGAATGCTAAGAGGCTTGTAGGAGACCCCTTTTGGGGTCAAGTATGTCGTGTCGCTTCTGGGGTATAGGCTCGGGTTGTGACAAACTTGGTATTAGAGCATAAGATTTTGGAAATGGTTCTTAGGATTGATGTCTCACAAGCCACGTCTAGTAGAGTCTTGTTCATCGGTGTTAGTCACGACACATATATGAGTGAGAGGCTATAGGACGTTAGGAAGTTACATTTCTTTCATTATTCTTGAAGTCGTGCCTTACAGTTTAGATCTATAAGAGTCTTTTTCCTAACCCTTCTCTTGTGTTTATTGGATATGAATACAAGGGAGAACCCAAGAAGGATGGAAGAGGAGATTGTGAATGAGGGAGTTCCTCCCCAAGGTCCTCAATGTGACCAAGTTCCTCTAGGCAATCAAGTTTCGGTGGATTCCCCGGCCATGACCAATGAGGAAGTTAGGTCGGCTCTTTTGATGATGGCTCAAGCCGTAACTACTCAAGCCCAAGACATGACGGCTCAAGCAAATAGAGGTGTTGAGGCTAATGTGAACCCCAATGTGAGTACTATGGCTTCTAGGTTGAGAAAATTTTGTGAGGATGAATCCTCCGGTATTTCTTGGTTCCAAGGTGGGAGAGGATCCCAAGAGTTTTTGGATGAGGTGTATAAGGTAGTTAATGCTATGGGGGTGACTTCAATTGAGAAAGCAGAACTTGCTGCCTATCAATTGAAGGATGTGGCCCAAATTTGGTTCTCTCAATGGAAGGGTAATAGGACAATAGGAGTGAGGCCTATAGATTGGGAATTGTTCAATGAAGCATTCCTTGGGAGGTTCTTTCCCCGTGAGAAGGGGGAGGTTAAGATGGAAGAGTTTATCAATCTTAGGCAAGGTAACATAAATGTCCAAGAATACTCTTTGAAATTTACCCAATTGTCTAAGTATGCCCCATCTTTGGTGTCAAACCCTAGGGATGAGATGAGTCGATTTGTAACGTTTCCAACCTAGTTGAGGAAGAGTGTCGTACGGCGATGCTCCATGATGATATGAACATTTCTAGCCTCATGGTGTATGCTCAATCTATTGAGGAGTCCAAACTTAAGAGGAAGAATAGGGAGTTGAAGAGGTCTAGGCCCGATGAGCAAGGTCAACCTAGGTTCAAAAAGAGATCTCCAAACCAAGATTCTTCAAGCACTCCTAAGTTTAACCAAGAGAAAAGTGGTGGGTCTTCATTTTCTAAACCTACTTGCACTACTTGTGGAAAGAAACATTTTGTTAAGTGCCTAGCCAGTACTAATGGGTGCTATGGTTGTGGGAAGGATGATCACCAAATGAGAAATTGTCCTACTCTTGCGACCAAAGGAAGGGAGGCCAAACAAGCTTCTCTTAGTGGCCCGGATCCTTATGCTACAAAGAATAGTCGTTTCTATGCACTTCGGGCTAGAGATGACAAGGAAGCTCTTCCGGATGAAGGCACCGGTAAGTGATGATTTCTTATAGTTATGGATGTTGTATTGAGGTTCCTTTGTTGTTTAACACGATAGCCTTAGAATGGGTTTACTCTTAAGGGGGAGATGGTATGTTGAATAGTAAGAGTTCCGATATCCTTATCTCTTTCTTCTAATTTTATTTAAGCTTGAGACCAAGATTTCCTTGTAGCTTGTTTAATATTTTGGAGTCATGTGTGAAAATGTGTTTCCATGATCTCCTTATGTTATGCATGTTTTGATGAAATTTATGTTTAATGAGAAAATGAGCTTTTTTATTTATGTGTTCCTCATGTTGATGTGCATCTATAATGAGTTGAATTATTGAGTATGCTTAAATGTGTTGTTGAGAAGAGTTGCATAAATTGCCTTATGATAATGTAAAGAGCATGATATGATTTGGAGAAGGAAATTCCTTCAAAGAAATGAGAAATGTTGATGTTTTGGTGCATAATGAGTTTGTAGATGTAGTTCCTACTTTCTTGTGTTGCATTGAGCTTATTGATGTGGGGTTGAGGTTTCCTCCTATGATTTTGTGCACTGTTTATGATGTTGCATACATGATGGGCTGCTAGTCTTGAGTCGTTATCCCTTAATGTGCTTAAAGTATCATTCAAGGACGAATTTTCCTAAGAGGGGGATAATGTAACGACTCAGAAAATAATAGGTTGAACTAGAGCCTAATCGTGAGGGTCAACATTAAGGTACATGTTATACTCCGTAATTGAAGGACCCTTTTTAGGTTTGGTATGGGGTTGCAAGGGCTTGTGCCAAGGAAAGGGGGGGGGGGGGGCAAAGCCTAGCCAAAAGCCAAGGCTGCCCAACCCTTGACCAAGAACTGCAAAGGTTCACGACCACCTTCACGACCAGTGGTCTTGACCACGGTCCGTGAAGACCCCTTGGCCTTGAGGGAGTTGTGCAAAGTTGAGGAGGCTACTGCCTCAAAGACCATGGGCACCACCACGAGCCGTGGTGCCCTAGACGGTCCATATAAGTGGTCGTGAAAATCACTTGGTGGCATGGGAAGCAAGGCAACTTGGCCAAGCTACTGCCTCGATGACCACGACCATCACCACGACTCGTGGTCTTGACCACGGATCGTGGGAGGTCTCGTGGTATTCCCTTAGGCCCTTGAGGGATTGGCAAGGTGGATAGGCACACTGATCAAGGGACCACGGGCACCACCACGAGCCCTGGTGACCCTCATGACCTGTCAATGTGGGCGTGGTCCCTGCCAGGGGCTGCCTTAGTTAGGGTTTTTTTTTGTGTAATTTCGTTTTAATTAATTAATGTGTGGGGTTGTTTTTAATTGTTTTATATCACTAGTATATATAGTTTTAAGTCTTAAAACAAGTCATTTACTAAGTCATTTACTCATTATTTCTCCAAAACCCAAATCAAATCAAAAGAGTTCCTCATTTAAAAAATTTCTCTCTAGAAGTTCCCAAAGAAGAAGAAGAAGAAGTGGGAGCCAGGGTTTGTGGATTCAAGGTGTTCTTCCTCAAATTTCTTGGGGATTCACAATCAAGGTATGGTGATCCTTCATCTAGGGGTAACTTTCACCCCTAGAGTCCATTCAAAGTTAGTTTTCAAAGTTTCAATTTTTACTCTAACTCATGGGTTCCTTCTTCAAACGTTTTCAAATGGTTGTTAATGACAAGTTATGATTGAATTAATGTTTGATTGATGATTTATGATGAAAATACTCTATGAACCCATGAATTTCCTTAATTCCTAAATTGTGCCTTTATGAAGTGGGTTTGTTGATTATGAAAGCATATGAATTGAATTTGTCTAAATTGCTTTAGGTTATTGGATTATATCACTATCCATGCCTTAATTGTAGTAAATTGTTGGTGTGTTGGTGATTTGAGATTCATGGCCTTGAAGGGCATAGTATGAGGAATTGAGTATTATCATGATGTCTTGTATATGAATGTGAATCTATTGAAGGTAATATGATAATATCTTGAATGTAATTGTGTTATTATAGAAAGACTATTTCTGTCACGACCCAGGGGTACCCTCTAGACGAAACATGGCGTACTTGACCCCGAAGGGGTCTCATACAATCCCTTAGCATCATAACATATGTAATAGAATAAAATACAGTAAAATTTAAAACTTTTTTAAAACCATACAATCGAAAACATTTTCATAAAGCAAGCGGAAGTCTTTACTAAATCCTTGTCTCAAACCATCTATTTAAACTCTTGAATAAAAGACTTGGGACGCAGCCCATACAATGTCTAAAACATAATGAAATGACATAAAGGAATAATGGGTTTGTCCTCGAAGCTATGAGGACTCACCAAAATCTTCAACTCTTCTTGCAACTTCTATAAAGCTATCCTCCAAAGGAAATTCAAACTCCTAAACCCTACATTTGATTAAAATGTAGGCAATATGCGTTAGTACAAAATGTACCAAGTTTGATAGCTAACATAATCAACATAAGAGCATCTCAAAATGGTTAGTCAACATGAGACATAAACATCAAACATAATAACATAAGCATAACATAATCTCCAACATAAGCATCATATTATCACAAGTCAACATAAGACATAGTTAATGAGCATAGGAGATAAATCATAATCATAATAAGCCAAGTATTCAACATAAGCATCATATAAGCATAATTGACTCGTAGTCATCTATACCCTAATAGGACCATTCTCAAGTAACCTCAAAAGCATACATGTGCAAAGCAAGAATAGCATCCCATAATACCACCCAAGCCAAGTACCCCTTTTTAGTCATCTTGGTCATAGTCTATATACATGGTCAATTCTTAAGCTTCTTTACCATAAGGGTATCATAATCCTAAGTAACTTCAACGCACACTTATGCAATGCCTGAAAGGCATCCCATAATACCATTCACACTAAGTATCACCTTGACGTCAACATTGTCATATTTACCCTCCCTTAGTCTCACTCTTTAGCTTACTTCATATGGACAAGAGAACTACCATCCTTAGTGAAACATGTCATGGAAGGCCACCATAGCACAACCTTATCTTAAAATACATCACTCATAAAAATTCTTTCTTGAATGACCCTAGGTCATACTTGTGCAATGCATGAATAGCACCCCATAATACTACTCATGCTAAGTACTACTTTTAGGTCCTCATACTAATACTTCTTGATTTGGAACCTAGTTCCTCTCGTTAACTTTAGAACACTATGAGGTACTCTCTTAAGCATATCTTAGTTCTTTATTAGATTGAACTCTATGAGATACTACTTTTAGCATGTTTAGGTTCATCATCCACATGGACCCTATGAGATACTACTATAAGCATGTCTAAGTTCATTCATACTCTTGAACACTATGAGGCACTTCATTATCTAAGTCTTAGTTCATTTATGCTTTAGAACACTATGAGATGTTTCTTCAAGCATGTCTAAGTTCATTGTATATGGAGATTTCTACTAGAAACCTTAACTCAACTATCTGAAGGCTTCCATCTCATGATACCTAACTTTGGGAGAACCCGCACTCTACTATGTAAGAGTTCCCCCTTTAACTTGGATAGTCCTCACATCAACTAGGTGTGGTTCTCCTTTCTACTTGGTGACCGGACCCTATCTTGTGTGACACTCCATCTCATTGTCAATATCCACTTGGAGCCATGCATACACCCCAAGGTTTATTTGTTAAGCCTTAATTAACACTCATATCTCATGGAAGGATGTCCTTGACAACCAATCCATGTTCAAGTGATTCTATCACTTTATACTTTCAAGCATCCATAAAGTAGATTAGGTGAGTATAGGCATTTCACCACAAATCCACCTATTAGACTTCTATTCATCACATTGACTCTACTCTCAAAGCCCTAGTGATTCAACATTCATGACTACAAGACTTACTCTCAAAGCTTTACTTAATTCTATGATCACTATATCTAGATTGCAAGACATTCAAGTAATAAGCCTCATCTTAAGCAATTCTCATCACACTCCTCATTACTAGGTGATTCTTAGTCATAATTCATCATAAAGGCTAAATTCCATCTTTACAAGTCAAGACTCATTATATTCAATAAAGTCTAGTTCAATTCATAATTATATGTTACTAACCTTCAACAATTACTACTCATGTCATTGATTTAAGAGAATCACTTTTGAACCTTCAATTTGACCTCTAATGGCATAAACCCACAAATATCACATTCATCAATCTAGACTAGGGTTTACCATACAAATCACATAAATTAATCATAATATCACTAAACCAAGCTAAATCTATCATAATTAGGTATTATCCACTAGATTGAAATCATACCCACATCCTACCCACAATGTAAGAAGAACCCTAGTTAGATTTGGGTTTTTGATCCACATTTGGGGGATTACTAAGGGGGCTCTATGGGTGGAAGAACCCATAGATGAATAATCTAAACATACCTTTAATCAAATACCTAGCACAAGCTCTCAACAATGGACTTTTTTCTTGACCCAAGCTTCAAGCTCTACCTTCTTCTTCAATGGGGGTTTTCTTGAGAGAGAAATATTCTTTGGAGGGGATGAAGTTGGGTTTTCTTTGGATTCTAGAGAGAATGACTTAATTGAGGTAAACTTAGGTCTAATTAACTTATATACTTGCTAGGAATGGAATAAAGTAATGTAGGGTCAATTCTGGAAAAGAACCAAGGACCCTTAAAGTTCCAACTTAAAATTTGCCAACCTCCACGACTTAGCTCTCCCTTTTGCCCCTCATGGCCCGCCAAGGGCACTAGGAGAATCGCCAAGTGGACCCTTGGCTCGCCCAATTTTCCAGTAGGCTCCCTAAAAGGGCAGCTCACTTAGGCGATGGAGGAGGCAGCTTCGCGATTCGCCAAACCAACCGGCGAGCCCCAACTTGACTCACCCAAAATTCCAGAACCTTGGCTAAGGGGACAGCCCACTAGGCGACCCCAAGTGCACTTTGGAGCCTCGCCAAGTAACTTGGGGGATCATGCTGCCCCATCGCCAACCAGGCCCAAAGAAGAACAAGTTCTCCTTCACTCTTCCTAGCTAACTTAGGCCCTTGCCCACTCCCTAGGCTTGACAACCCCACATACTAAGACTTAGGTTAGTCTATAAGATTACGGGGTGTAAGACGTGCCTTAACGTTCAACCACTAAACCCCTCATTCTAAGCACGTAAAGTCTCATCTTCAACTCTAATCCTCAACATCTCACTCTAGAACCCTAGCTCTTGGCTCTAGTTTAGTCTACTAATTTCTGGGGCGTTACAATATCTCAATTTGACACTCAAGAATGATGATGATAGAATGTGAAGAGTTTCTATAATGTGAAGCTATGTCTTGAATTGGTAGGCTTAGGCATCCTCTTCTTGTATAATGAATGTTTCTTGACTTGATGAATATGAATCGATAGGCCAATGGCCTTTCTTTCATAAATGAATGATGAAGTATTCTAGGTTATGTCTTGAAACGGTAACCTAGTGTTGGTAGCCCTTCATGATGAGTCTAGGAACTAATGTGATGATGAACCTTGAATTGGTAGACCTAGTGTTGGTAGCCCTTTCATGTGTGAAATGATGAACCTTGTATCGGTAGGACCAATGTTCATGGCACCCTTCTTGGAAAGTCAATGAGCTATCCTTAATGTACCTTGAATTGGTAGACCTAATGGTGGTGGCCCTTTCGTGTTTAATGTACTTGGGTCGGTAGGCCTAATGTTGGTAGCCCTCTCAAGTACTACAATGTAAATGAAAATGAAATACTCTAAGGGAATGAAGGCTAAGCACCGAGTGGATATGGTAAAATGGAAACTCTCCTAATGTTAGGCTAGGGTTCCAATGAACATCTTCGTATCCCATAACTATGTGCCAACATAGGATACTAGCTAGTGGTTTCGACCTACGTTAAAATGTTACCGGTCCTACCTTAGGCAAGTAGACCACCTCTTTACGGTGTGGGGCTATATGACACCGGATTCCATGGTTTGCTCTCATGGTCTATGTTGATTAATGCCTATTCCCATCATGTGAGATGTGCATTATGGTTTCTTAAGAAGTTCTGTGAAGTGTGGGTGGTAGTATGGGATGCTATCCATGCATTGCACAAGAAGGCTTTGATAGGGCTATAGTGTAGTTCTCTAATGTCTTAATGACTAATGAATGAAAGTGCTCTTAATGAAGCTAATGAAGAATGTTGACTTAAATGTCTAATGTAATTATGGATGCTATACTTGGGTTGTATTATGAGTTATTTTCCCTTGTCATGACTAATGAAATGAATGTGTTCCTTATGCATGAGTATTGCTTGAAGTTATGTATGAATTGGTAAGTTCATCTAAGGTGGCCTCAAAGTGGCACTTAGTAGGGATAGTAGTATGGGATGCTATCCTTACATTGCACAAGTGTAGCTTAGGGTTACTTAAGGTGAATGTTCAAATCTGATGATTATGACTTGTATGTTAATTATACTTGTACTTTATGTCTCTTATATAAATGTACATAATATTTCTAAAAAGTGGCATAATGCATGGTTTCCAACCAAAATGTCCGTTTAAAAGCTTGTTTTTGCATGGTCATCATACTTAGTACATTTTTTTGTGCTAACCCATATTTCTCTTATTTTATTACAAGTGTAGGTTTCGGCAAGTGAGTTGCTATTCGTCTAGTTCAAGGGCTTGGATTGAGATTCCTCCAAGGCTAAGTGGTATGTCCTCATAGATCGAGGACAAGTACTTAAAATTTCATTTTCTTTCATGTAAAAGACTATTGTTATACTTTTCGATTGTAAAGGGGCGTGTCCCTACTTTTGTCCAAGATATTGTTTTTAGATGGCCATGTGAGATGATAGACTTCCACTGTTTCAAATGTTTTTGTAAAGTTTTGGATTGTATGGATTTAAAGAAAGTTTTTAAATTCCGTACTATTTCTATGTATCGAATGTTATGAATGCTAAGAGGCTTGTACGAGACCCCTCTCGGGGCCAAGTACGCCATGTCACTTTCGGGGTATAGGCTCGGGTCGTGACATGTTTTCAATCATCAACTACAACAACAACAAATAACACAAGATTAACAAATATTGGGACGGGTTCTTGGGATGTGATTTGATTATAGGCTAATGTAGACAAATGGGTAATTGCAACTGTTAGTAAATAACTGTAAATTAGTGAATAGGCTAGACTATAGAGGAGGTAAACTTTCTCCCAAACAATTTACCTCGAATCAAGTTGGTTTCTCTCGAACACCAAAAAGCAAGCAAAATAAGAACAGCCTATGCCTTAGTCCATTCACTCTCTCAAGCTGAATGTGTGGAAAAGGGTTTAGGGTTCACTCTCTTGAGCTGAACCCATGACAACCCAATACCCACAGACCATCAATTAGTAATCTTGGTTTTAAAACCTCTCTCTCGAGCAAAACAAAAACACAAAGGTAGAACTACATTTGCAACTACAATCCTTTAATTTTAACCACATTTACTAATTGACATCACTTCTAAATAGTATTTAAACTAACAATTAGCAATACCCATAAACTAAATCAGCCCATAATCACATAATCACACCCCAAGAATTGAGATTTTAGCTAGACATCATAAAAAGATAGAAATCGTTACCAAATTGTGTTTCCATCAACTGGGTAAGATTAATTTCATCTTTACAAATGTCCAAATTCAAGAATCTAAAAGACCCACTTCCAATTTCTCAAAAATGAAAAAATTCAATTCTTCAAAGCTAAGGAAAAGTTGTCTTAAAACTCAGAGTTCATACTAAAAAAATATTCTAATGAATGTTCAGAATAAAATTTGATACTAAACATAATGTTTGAAAATATATTTATATTCGCCAAAAATATGCTGTGAAGGGCCATTCGGCGCAGTAAGTCGGGCTCGCCGATTAGCTCGGCGATACCCCCTTTGGTCAGTTCCATCACCTTTTTGCTTTGGCCTTCAACATTCTCAACTTCTGTAACTTTGGGTGATCCAACACTGCATCGTGGTCCACTAGGCAACACGTCAACTGCTCCTTTCTCTCGCCAACTTGATTTTCTCCTTCAGGGCTTGGCACACCGGAACTTTAGGTGAGATGGTGGCTATTCGGCGACTCGCCAAAGGGACTTGGCGATCACTAGGCCTTTATTTCTTCTCTCTTTTAGCTCACTTCATTCCTTACAAGTTAGAGTCCATGCGTTGTTCCTCAGTCCAAATACCTGGAAATTGAGGTTTTTATATACGTTATTGGCACAAAATAAGCATTTGAAGACACTAAATCTATCCAAATAAAGCCCTAAATGAGTCCAAATCTTGGACTCATCACATTACACAATCCAAAGGGCATCCTCTTGAAAGCAAATGTCCCATAGGGACATGTGAAATTAGTCTTCTCTTGATCTTCCGGTGCAATGAAAATCTAGTTGTATTCGGAATAACCATCCAAAAAATAGTACCATCCACGCCCCACAAGCCTATCAAGCATTTGGTCCATAAACGACTTCGGGAAATGATCTTTCTCGGTCCAAGCATTTAATTTCTGGTGGTCCATGCATACACGCTAACCAATGACTGGCCTCATAGGTACAAGTTCACCTTTTTCATTTGGAACCACCGTGATGCCTCTTTTCTTTGGTACACATTGCATGGGACTTGCCCATTTGCTATCCGCAATAGGGTACACCACACCTGCATATAACCACTTGATTATTTCTTTCTTCACCACTTCTTGCATAGGCAGATTAAGCCTTCTTTGATGCTAAACACTTGGTTTGCATTCACTATCCAATTGGATTTTATGAGTGCAAATCCCAGGGGAAATACCTGCAATATCAGTAATATATTGTCCATCCTATGGCTTTGATGTATCACTTTTATACCACAAAAAGCAATTTCACTTGCCACTCAAGCAAGTTTGTTGCAATGATGATGGGTAAGGTATTGTTTGCTCCTAAAAATACATACCAAAGATGAGATGGGAGAGCTTTCAACTCAAGTTTGGAGGTTCTTCCGTAGATGGTTTAGCGGGGGGACTCTCTCGATTTTTCAGATCAATATCAAGCTTCAATGGGTTTTTTGAATGAGCACCTAGTCCCGATAGAGCAGCCACAACTTCATCATACCCTTGAACTTCGTCCTCATCACAATTTATAAGGACAACAACAAGGGGTTCATCCATACACATCATTTTACTCACACTAGCCACTGTTTCATCAATCACATCTACTGTTGAAACCACATGAATGTCACTAGGTTGCTTCATCGATTTGCTTCCATTGAACGTAAACTCCTCATCATTTACCAAGAACTTTAACTCACCACTCTCAACATCCACTAGAGCTCTTCTGGTTTCCAAAAATGGTCTATCCAAAATAATAGGCACCTCTGCATCAATCTCACAATCCAAAATAACAAAGTCATCCGAAAAGATGAATCTATCCACCTTCACCAAGATATCATAAAGTATTCCAATGGGGTGTTAAATAGACCAGTCAGGCATGAGAAGCCGCATTGTTGTGGATTTAGGTTCACCCAGCCCAAGTTGCTTGAAGATGGCATACGACATCAAGTTGATACTCGCCCCCAAGTCGCACAAAGCTTTGGCAAAATGAAGCATCCCAATGGTACATGGGATGGTAAATGCCCCCGGATCCTCTTTTTTGTGATCACATCGCTGGTCATAACGGCACTACAATTGTGAAAAACTTCAATCATTTCGAAATCCATACTTCTTTTTTTAGTGGCTAGTTCTTCATGAATTGCACGTATCTCAGCATCTCCAATATTGATTCCACTAAAGGAAGGCTTATGGAAAAAGTCTTGAACACAGATAGAAATTTCTTGAATTTTTCATCTTCATTCCGCTTTTTGAGCCTTTGAGGAAATGGTGGGTTAATTTAGGGGAATGATTTTACTAACTTTGAAGAAGAGGCAACCCCTTCTTTAGCTATTTGCAACTCTTCGGTAATGCTTTTCTTTGGGCTTTCTTATCCTCTTTGGGCATGTTATTCTCCGGTGCTTGGTCGGACCTCTCTACATCAATGTTGTCTTTCTTTTCTCTACTAGTGTTTGCCCCATCATTCACCTTCACATCACCACCTGCTATTTTCCCACTTCGTCTCAAAAGCACTAAACATTTGTTATGATCAGCCTTTGAATTCACTATATCATCATTTGCATACCTTTCTAATGGCTTGGGTTCTAACTGGGCTGAAAGTTGGCTCATTTGACATTCAAGTTACTTGATATAATCGGCGTGAGAGTATTTTATTATTAAAGGATAAGAAATCAGCCTTCATTTCTTTAAGTATGTCATCAGACCTTTCAATTTTATCTAGAATGTGCGATAACAATTCATCCACTTGAAGGCTCCCTGAACTGCCCTTAGATTTTGGGCTGTCACCCGTTTTCATGTGATACACATCATGATTGTATTATCTCCTCCAAAAATCATTTTGGTCAACCCATTCTCGAATGTAAGCTCTCCGTCCAGCTTCAATAAGTGTGTTCCAACCTTGATTCCCACCCGACTTCAAAGAGCCCGGGTAAGAATCCTTCTCTAGTCTTGACACCTTTTGCACCTCATTATTTTTAGAAATACTTCCCATCACTTGTTCGTTTAGCAACACCATTTGGGACTTCATCTTGGATATCTTGTCATCTCGTTCTTGAATATTTTTCTACTTGCTCTTTTTTCAGCTAAAAATTCAAAGGAGACACTTGATCTTCCTTTGTGTACCAATTATGATTGATCCTTGTCATTTCATCGAAGAGAGTGGATGCTATAGCAAATAGTTGTTGCATGATTCCTCCTTGAACAAGCTGGTCAACCACACCTTTGTTTACTGAGTTGAGACTTCGATAGAAGTATTGTAGCAACACATTGCTCAGGAGTCCATGAGTTGGGCACTTGAGAAACAACTTCTAGAACCTCAACCATGTTTCATGAATTGGTTCCCCATCTACTCGCTTAAAGTGCTGAATATGATCCCTCAACTTCATCATCTTCGAGGGATGGAATTTTTTTACATAAAATAGCTCAGCGAGTTCCTCCCAAGAAGTGATTGATTCTCTTGGTAACTCAGCCAACCACTTCATTGCTTCCCCCATTAGAGAGAATGAAAACAACAAAAGTCCAAACGACTCTTGTGTGATATTCTTCAAGGAAAATGGACCAACACGTCCACGAAGTTTTGGATATGCTCATAGGGATCTCATGAGCCAAGCCTCCAAACGAACCCTTCATTTTTAACAGTTGCAACATCGTGCTAGTCATGTGTAATGCAACATTACTCACGACCGGAGGTAAACGAATAGCACCCACACTATCCAATTGAGCTTCATTAATATCATTCTAGTTACCGATGTCATCTTGGTGTCCAAGTTGGCTAGCGTAGCTTCCGTTCACACTCATCTCATCACCTATTCACGAGCAGCCAACAACACACACAAACAAAGTAAGTCGATTCAACTACAAACAAGATTAGATCACAGCTAAACTTCACTAAAAGAATTCTAAACACCACTCCCCGGCAGCGGCACCATTTTTATAATGCTCAACTACGCTTCATCAATTCTAAGTGTAGGCGATCACAATCTAGTATAAACCCAACGAAGAGTTGGGGTCGATCCCGCATGGAGTGATACGGTAGAGAATTCAATTACGAAGTGACAGACATGTTCTAATCAGTTGTAGGAATAGAATTTATCGGAATAATAAAAATAAGTTGTAGGGGTTGACAACTAGTGTCAAATTGGGGGGGGGGATAATATTTGTCAATTAACAACTACGAAAGCACATGAGTAATCAAGTAGACAGGGACCCTTGGGGATGTGATCAATTAATTGCTAATTTCGTTGTACGAGTGATTAGTATTTACTGAAAATCATTGAATCTTAGTGGGTAGGCTAGACTTTAGATGTAATAGATGTCTCTCAATAAACTACTATGAATCAGGTGAATTCTCTCGAACCTTGACAAGCATAACAATTAGAACAACCCAAAACCTCAATTAATCTACTCTCTCGAGCTAGATTGGTAGGATCGAATTAAGACTCACTTTCTCAAGCTGAACCCACAACAACCCAATCAATACAATCATCAATTGATAACTTTAATTCTAGAACCTCTTTCTCAAGAAAGTATAGAATACTAGGCTAGAACTGTATTTGCAATTACAATTCGTGAATTCAAACTTGGTTATCAATCGAACCCACTTCTAAATAAAAAATAAATCAGTAAATGATAACACCTATAAGCTAATTTAGACAATTAATCACATAATCACACCCCCAAGAATGGGGTTTCAGCCAAACATTATAAAACGCAAGAAAATATTACCAACTATGTTCTCCATCAGTTGGGTAATGAAATTTGAGTCTTCACAATGCTTGAAATCTACTTAAATTCAAAACCCAACTTAAAATTCTCCTCAAAAACTACTGAAATGGTGTTTGAATAAAAAACCCAAAGTTAGAATGTGTAGGAATGACTCTTTCTCTTTTTAAAATTCAATTTATACGTTCACAGATTTTTGCCTTCGGGGTCATTCGGCGGAATAAGTTGAGCATCGCCAACGCGCCAAATACTCCTGGCCACCGCCTTTTTAGCATGAGTACTCACCCTTTCTTTGTTGAGATTTAATGCGATCGAAGTCATGTTCGCCGACCTAGTTGGCGATGCACCAATTGTCCCTTCTTATCGCCCATCTTGCTTGCAACTTCACTAATCACTCTGTAACTTTAGGCGGGAAGAAGCTCTGATATACCGTGAGTTTACTGTATTTTTAATACATTTCACTTAAGAGTTGTGTGTGTCCAGGGACATTTTGTATTAGAATTAATGTGTTTGTGTGGTAATTGCAGGAAATAGGCTTGGACGAGGTTAAGAGAGACAACAACTGAAATTTTGCAGAAGGAGCCACCTACGAAAGTGACCTACGGACCATAAGTCCAGTCACGCTCCATAGGTGAGTGGCGTAGATGGAGCCTCAGGGAAGTCTTGACCAAGTGTGAAACTACGGAAGTCATTGACGGAGCGTAGGTCGACCCACGGGCCGTCCTGCACCTCCATCATTTGTATCAGAGATTTTGAGTTACAGTACCTGTGGAAAAGTTCTAAGTGTGGAGCCATCGAAGGGGAATCACGGGCCGTAGGTCAACCTACGGTTCGTACTACAGGTGTAAGTCATTTGTGTCTTAAAGTTGAAGGTTCTAGCTTCAGAGCAAAAGTCTAAGTCTTGAACTACGGAAGGGACCTACGTACCGTAGGTCGATCCACAGTCCGAAGGTCAGCTCATCGATTGAAGCCACGTCCAGCAATTTATTTCCTTATTTCCTTTCTTTTTTGTTTAGGATAATGTTTTCTATAAATAGGGTATGCAAGCCTCATTTTTTGGGGTTAGACACCATAATATTATTTTAGTTTTTGGTATTTTCTTGGGAATTAACTTGCAAACTCTAGCAATTTGATTTTCTAATTTCGGTTTATAAAGATTCTTGCTTTGAATTTCAATTGGAGATTACAGGTTTCTTCTACTCATTACGTAAGTTCATGAATTCTTCTTCTAAAAATATGAATTGTGTTCTTGCTAGCATGGGTAACTAAATCCACAACTAGGGTTGTGGGAACCATGAGCGATTAACAAAGTATGAATAGCAACTAAGTAATTCTTGAATAGTGTTGTTGCATGCATTGATAATTCTTTCGTTCAGAAGTCTTTTTAACGGTGGCCAACGTTAGAACTCGCCTTATTGCTACTTGCCGGACCAAGGAGGTAGTTAATAAGAAAAGAATTATCAACATAGATTTAGTGTGATACTATCTAATAGTCTAATGTCAATTGGTGCGAGGGTGAAAACTAAGTCATACATTGATGTGATGTCTAATATGAGGTAAAGGTAAGGGTTAGTAAATTATACACACGTAGCCGGACCAAGGTGTGGGGGTGAAATTCTCTATTTGGCGGACCAAGCACTTAGGGATACATAACTTACCACTTTGCATGTGATACAATAGGAAATGATTATTATTACTAGGATTACCGCGTTATGAGTTTATGGGGAACACATACACCCTAGTTTCTTTTTCTCATTGATAACAACTAAAGTTTGAATCTTGCTCACTTGCTCTCTAAACAACAATCAGTTATTTGTTACACAAACCCCCCCCCCTTACTTACTTGTCTCGGAAATATGTTGACTAAACGAATATAATCGTAAGTTAAAGTTAAGTCTAAACCATATTCCTCGTGGGATCGACCCCAACCTACAAGTTGGGTTCTTTACTTCATAACGTTCACTTATACTTCTTTAGAAAGGTGTAATTTGAGTGTATCAAGCTCCTTTGCCGATCCAATCGGCGCGTCGCAGAAGGGTACGTTCCACCGCTGAGTTGCCTTTCTCCAAGAGCTGACACACTGTAACTTTAGGAGAGCTGAAGGACTACTCGGAGAATCATCGAGTTGTCTTGGCAATCCTCAACCTTGCTTTTCTCCAATTGGTTCAGCTTTTCTGCTCCCTTTTGACCACTAATGTCCTTGCCTTACTCTTTTTGCCTACTAATGTCCTTCATAGCTGCAAATTAACACCTAAACATTTGTTTAGAGCATAAGATAGGCAACAAGGACACTGAAACTATGATTATTAAGCCCTAAATGAGTTGAAATCCCAGAGTCATCATACATCATTTCTTAAAATAACCTAAAATAGAACCATAACCACTTAATTATCTAACTAATTTATCCTTCACTCAAAACTTTCCTTGTTTTTCAAAAGCTTTTCTTTCTTTAAGACTTTTCCTCTATTTTTAATCTCTCTTTTTTATCAAGCCCTCACGTGGTAAACATCCTTTCTATAACTCTCCCAGCACACCCCCCAACTTAGGTTTTTAGCCTCAAATTTCAAAACTTCAAGTTTAAGGAGGGAAGGTTTCAAAAGAGGGTTACTTTTTCAAAAAGGGATAACACTTGTAATGTGGTTGCCAATAAAAAGGGTTTAGGCTCAAAGGGGACAACTAAAGATATATTTAGTGCAAAGTTGGGATTTTTAGGCCAAGCGGACTTCTAGAACAAACAAAGAATTCCTAAGATCATTTCTCAAACAAAATTTAATCAAGACCAATATTTCAAGATTCAACGGGAAAGTTCTAGTTAACACAAGTGAACACAATAAATTATTTTCAACACTCACCACACATGACATGTAAATTAGTCAAGATGCATCAACTTCACTACCTAGGCAAGAACAAATGAGTTATTTTCACTTCACTACCTAGAAAGTTGGAGTCACAAAAAGAGTCAAAACATTGTAACCAAGTCATTCACTTCCACAATTTTCCTTTAACAAAAATTTCAAAGGGGTGCTCATTTATGATTTGCAAGGCATTGACTAAGTCTAGTAGTACCAAACAAGTAAAAACCTCATCTCTAGGCCCCACAAATCCATCAACAAAAATGATGATTTTTCCTAAAGAATAACGTCACCCGATCTATCATTGGGAAAATTCAAGCCTTTTCGTCAAGCATTTACACGGGCTTCCAATCTCACAAGCTACGGGTACTTAGAGTTCCCCTACTTCAAGGCATACAAGCATGAAACACTATCACCGTGATTTATTACTACAAAAAGAATCAAATATAACAAAAACAAAACTATAATAAAAATGACCAATCCATACAATAAACAAAAACCCGACAAAGGCAACAAAAACAATCCAAAATATCTAGCAAAAGTATAAACAACACAAAGGGGAGCACCCCCACCTAAAGTGGTACTATGCACTCACAACACAACTATAGAAATAATAAAGAGAATACAAAAGGGCCTTTGGCTGCCTCAATCATCTCCATCACTATTTGTGGCCTTGCTATAATCAGCTCCACCATCATTACTCCATGCAGCTAGCTTCTCTCCCTCCTCAACAGGCCTCAAAGTACGAAGTGGCTAATTTACCTTCAACACTTTTCAGAGGCCTTTGACCCCCTTCCACATCCTTGTGAAGAACTTTTCACAACTTTTCTCCTTCTTCTTCATTTTGCTATATGATATGCTCAATTCTCCATGTGACTTGGTCAAACAGGTGTAGGCCTTCTCCAAATTTGCAAGTTGAGCTTTTTTCTTTCTTTGATCTCTCAAATGAGAATCAAACTCATGCTAGGGCACAAACAATACCGGCCTAGATAATGACTCATCTAGCCCTTGAGGAAGCTTCATCATTAACTCCTTCATGATCTTCAACTCACTAGACAACTATTTAAATGGCCCCTAAAATGGAGGTATATCATAATTCTCCTCCACATGTACGGACTCCCCGAATCAATATTCCTCTTTTTACTTTTCAAAATTGTGCCCTCACCACGCATCTTAAGGGGAATGTCACACCCCAAAACCGGATGTGATGGCACGTGCCCAAACCCCACCGGACACGTCAGCCTAACACCCAAAACCCCGACGATACGGAATTAATAAAACAAGAATAAGATAGAAAGATAAGCGGAAGTCTTTAAATAAACTCAACATAACCCCCAGAATTGGTTGTCACATGTACAAACCTCTAATACATAATCTGAATAAAATATACAAGTCTCATAGTAAAGTTCTAGAATAGAACAGAACAGTAAATATAGATAACTTGAGGGCACGTCTGGAATGAACCGCTACCTCTCAAGTAAGTCTGGAAGCTCTAATCTGAAGATGAGTAATAAGCCGGATCTGATAGAGCTGTCAACCTACACAACTG
>NW_006238979.1:2129009-2182075 GCF_000226075.1 Solanum tuberosum | reverse complement strand
ATAAAGAAATTTTAATGAAAATATGTATAAGATCTTTAAAATTGTTTATAAAAACAATATATTAAGTATATATATTAATAAATATATGTGTCACATCCCAAAACCAGATGTGATGGCACGTGCCCAAACCCCACCGGACACGTCAGCCTAACACCCAAAAACCCGACGATACAGAATTTATAAACAAGAATAAGATAGAAAGATAAGCGGAAGTCTTTAAATAAACTCAACATAACCCCAGAATTGGTTGTCACATGTACAAACCTCTAATACAGAATCTGAATAAAATATACAAGTCTCATAGTAAAGTTCTAGAATAGAACAGAACAGTAAATATAGATAACTTGAGGGCACGTCTGGAATGAACCGCTACCTCTCAAGTAAGTCTGGAAGCTCTAATCTGAAGATGAGTAATAAGCCGGATCTGATAGAGCTGTCAACCTACACAACTGTGTAGAAGCAAGGGTGAGTACCAAAAGCAGCAGGTACTCGCAAGTAACACTAAACTAAGCTAAACTAGCAGCTACAAACAACTCCTTTCAATCCCAACCGAACCACCGAAACTTCATTCTAACAGCGAACCAACAACCTATACTACACAATTCATAATCAACAGATATATCCAACAGTATCTCAACATCAACCTCATATCCTCATATAAGAGCAAATAGATCATATATCACATGAAGAGGAGCAAGTAGGTAAAATCCACACACCACAGACAAAGATGAAGTCAAATGCGATGCAAATGCAATAATGATGTCATGTAGTCGTGATGCATGTCTGTCCTACGATACACATCTGTTGACGTAATCAGACCGCGCTGAATACTCAAATCATAACCCATGGGGGCCACACATGGACCATGTATCACCGCCGGAACCAGATCCCATCGGCATCCAAATCGCTAGCCGGAGCTAGTCCATCTCATATATCTCTAGCCGGAGCTAGTCTCAATTGTGTCTCATATCCATCCATCCTCATATCAGTGTCTCAGAACTCATGCAACAGATAGTTCACACATGGGATGAATAATGAATATGCACATGTCATCAATCACAATCATATTACGATCACATCATAGTATTACACGTCATCTGTCTCAATCACAACCATATCACGACCACATTATAGTATTACACATCGTCTGTCTCAATCACAACCATATCACGACCACATTATAGTATTACACATCGTCTGTCTCAATCACAACCATATCACGACCACATTATAGTATTACACATCGTCTGTCTCAATCACAACCATATCACGACCACATTATAGTATTACACATCGTCTGTCTCAATCACAACCATATCACGACCACATTATAGTATTACACATCGTCTGTCTCAATCACAACCATATCACGACCACATCGTAGTATTACACATCATCTGTCTCAACATCAATGTCTGTATCAATCATAGCCTACTCATGCTCTTCTATCCCCTCAATATGAGTTATCACATGACTTATTCAACAAATTCAAGTCACATATAACACATTTAGCTCGTTTTATTCCCCATCTTTCAATTACAACAATTTCAATCAACAAATAAAACTCATCCTCAATCCCCATTACTCCCCAACACAATTAGGAAAGTAGTCATGTGTAGTCTAAGAGTTTAACAAAGTTTAGAAGTCACTTGCCTCAAAACACTTCAACTAGTAACTCAAATTTGAGTTTTACCCTTCCGAGCACGCTCCAAATCACCACAATCCAATGAATTCCTTGCGAAAACCCACTTGAAATCACCTATTTTCGAGCTCTCAAAGTCTAAAAATGGAGAAATGGGTATTTTTCAAGTTAGGGGAAAATGGCTACTGGTTTTGGCTTTAAAAAAGAAAGAAACAACTGATGTTGCAGCTTTAAAAAACCACAGCAGCTGAAACAACATATAACACCAAAGTTTAAGTCCCCGTTGGACCCTCGGGATTCGTTCGGAATCTCGTGCACACAAACTGAATATGTACCCCCACTAAATTCGACGTTCCGAACTCAATGGAACCGTCGGAATTTGAATTCGAGGACTCCTTGACCCGAAATTCAATAAGATGCCAAGAAACTAGTTTAACGCCAAAAAAATTCGAAACTCAAACGGAGCGTCTAAAAATTCAACCAAGACTCATTCTAGACTTAGAATCGCCTCCCGAAACCAACGGTACTCTCGGAATTTCAATCTGAGCCTCGGAACCTCATATGTTGACCAAAGTCAACTCTTTATCAAAATTTCACAACTTTAGCAACTTAGGACCTCAATTCTTCGTTTCAACTCCAAATTCAACTCCGTAACTTCACACAGACCCGTTTCGACATTCTAAAACTGCCGGAATCGACGGAAATCTGATCCGAGTCCCGAAACTCCAAATGACTCGAAAAAGCACTTTTTAACCAACTTTAACTCATAAAAAACTCAACTTCTCAAAAACTCAACTTTTTACCAATTTTTCCTCAAACCAACTTTACAACCACAAAACATGGGACTCGGGGCAACTACCGAAAGGGCAAAATAGTCATTTCCACGAAAAATCACCAAAATGACCTTTCGGGTCATTACAGGGAATGATTTGATGTTTGGGTTTGACCCAAGTTTCACCTGAAAGCTCTTCTACTTTAGCCCATGTCCACAACTCTGTGATCAAGGAAGGGAAGATACAAGATTGGTTGTCATGAAGCTTGAACCTCAGATCTCATTCATGTTCAAATGGCCCACATACAATGGGACATCATAAAGTAAACATGCCACTACTTTTGCCCGCAACATTGGAATGTTTCTAATGTTCCCACTTGGGGAGATGCGGTTACATACAATAGACATCAATATCCTCACCTCAACTATCAAATCAGAGAATAGAATCCTAGCCTTTGTGATGACCTAGGTGACAATTTTTTCCTAGGCATAGCTTTGATGCTTGCCAATTTCTCGGCTTATAACCATTTGCATTGAAGTCCTCAATATCATGGTCTAGCAGCCCATATATGGCATTAATCACTTTTGACCCATAATTATTGACAGTATTTCCTCAAATGGTGATCAACCTTGTTGACTTGCTGGTTTCCATGAGGTTATCATAGAGCTCCCTCACCCATTGCTCATTCACTTTGAATGGTTCAGGCGCAAAGCATATCAAACTGGAGTGTTCCAACCTTTGACAGAAATTCAGAAGCATTTCTTCACGTTGTAAAGCGCAATGCCTCTCTCCTTTTAGAAATTTCTTCTTAATCAAATAAGCATAATAAAAATCTTGAGCTCGGACAGAGACAAGGCGATGTTGGTCATATTCAACCACAACTTTCTCTTCAATACCAGTTCTTGTGCCATTCTTGACTTTGTAGAAATATGAAAAATCACAATAGCATGAAAGTTTGAGAAATATGCATTAAACAATGTTATTCAATTGGTAAAAGTAAAAAAACCGTTGGGAATAAATTCGGGAACCAGGTTTTTGGTCTTTGATCTCGTAAAAGTGAGACCATGCTCGCCTAAGCGAACATCGCAAAAGTGACTAGGAGGCCACTTTTGTGTAAATCGCAAAGAGAGAGAGGGCTCTCTTAAGAGAGCATCACTTTTGCAATGGTCAGGTAGCTTTCTCAACTATTCGCCCCATAAACATGAACAACTAAATTTCAATTCACAAATTCGCACAAAAAATTTGACTCCCAATAGTTCAAATTCAACAACAACCAAACAAGCAATCTAGAAACTCAATCATTTCGCTGCAAAAAGCTTCGAAAATCATCTTTGAGTTGTCTTGGGAATTTTATCAAAAACATGTTGCCCAATCAATTTTTCATTAATTTAATCATGAAATGGATACAAAACTTTCCCGAATACTCAAAATCATCCCACACACATGCATTCAACAATTATAATACAGAATACAGCCAACACAATAAAAAATCTAACCCTCAAGGTTGAGAAGTTACTACCCACATAATACCCCCAACTTTTAACAAGGCAATCCCATTTCAAGAATGAATTTACCACTTTAAAAGCGTAAGATGGAAAGAGACATATCAGATTTTTTTTGCACAAGGAAGACTAAGTGTTTTGAAATCAATCTGAGATAAGTAAGAAGGAGAGCAAGAAAGTTGGACCTTTTATTTTTCATTTTCAACCGTTTGGTTTCTGCCTCATGCCTTTTGAACTACTTAACTTCACTTAAGAGACATAGCGTTCACTTTTCAAAACCTCCACTAAAGAGCAGGGTTCACTTCTGTGAGTGCTTCCTCGCATAAGCGATGATTGCTTTTGCGAGAGGGTGCCACTTTTGCAGACTTTGCATAGGTGAACCCTCTCTCACTTTTGCAACATCATGAGAATTTTTCAGCAGGGTTTTTACTGTCCACTTCAGTGGACTCGGAGGATATTGGGGGATCCACCCAGTCTCATTGGGCTAGCTTGGGTGCCCAAAAAGTTTCCCAAGTCATATTTTGAAAGGGTTTTTACCCCTGAACTTCATTTCTTTCAAGATTCATGCCTCCAAACTTGTTCAAATTAACTCCTAACACTCTAAAATTATGAGGATTAGTCAAAAAAATAATCAAATTTAACCTACAAATCAAAAACTCAAAATTAACTAAGACCTACATTTATTTGGATACCAATAGGGTACCTCCCATCAAGTGCACAATTTTACGTCACGGTGCGACACATGTTATATAACCCTTTGTGTTTCCAATTCGAGGCAATGAACCTCTTACCCAACTTTGCATCATACCTCCGTTTTAGATCCTTAGATAGGATTGAGAGTAACAGAGTCACTAGGCTACTTAGGTTTATAGTTTACTTATTTCTATCTAAATTGTGAATATTTGTATTTAGTTTCTTTTAGTTTTTCTTTATGGCTTCTTGTGAGAACAATAAAAATTTTGGGGGTTGTAAGCCCTATGTTGATGACCAGTGACCTTGTTGGGAAGAAATTGGTGTGGTGAATCAATCTTGGCTCATGAGCTTAGCCCTAAGAGAAGATAATGAAAAACTCCTACATCTAATGTGCCAATTGAGGGATGATCTTTAGAATTTTTACCTAACTAGGTGTTTTGAGATGACCCATATTAGGTCAGCCATTGAAACTTTGGAGGCCTTTGTTAGAACAAGAATTAGGGTAGGTTCTCTTCCTAGTCAAATGGACAAAAAGAGTGAAGTGGAGTTGGAATCTCAAGAAGAAGGGGTTATGATTAACATGGATGCAATATTGAGTATTTGCTACCTATCCAAGACAATAAAATTCCTCTTTGCTAAAATCAAAGAAATGATACTAGTGAGAGTGTCACTCACTTGAAGACTAAAGTTTATGAAATTCAATGCTAAAATGTCCTAGTGATCCTCTTACTCTTATCAATGCTTCTCAATGAAAAAAAGATGTGAAGTTGGGTAAGAAATTTAAATCTTCAAAGTGGAGAGATCGAGTAAAACTCTTGATGATCTCATGCACTCCCAATGCTCCTCGAAGAGAAGTTAATCTAAAATTGGAAAGAAGGTTCATTGCCTCGAATTGGAAACACAAAGGGTGATGTACGCGGCGTCGCATCATGATGTTAAATTATCTACTTGATGGGAGGAAACTCATTGGTATCCAAATAAATTTAATTCATTGTTTAATTTAGAGTTTCAGATTAGATTAGATTTTTTTCTTTAACTAATCCTCGTGATTTTAGTGTTTGGAGTTAATTTGAATAGGTTTGGAGGAAAGGATCTTGATGGAAATGAATTTTTGGGGTCAAACCCCTTCAAAATATGACTTGAGGAACTTTTTAGGTACCCAGGTTCACCCAATAAGGCTGGGCGGATTTCCCAAAGGGCCTTCACTTTGCAAAATTGGACAGTGAACAACTTGCTGAAAAAGGGCACTGAAGTTGCAATAATGAGTAGAGGTTCGCTTAAGCAAAGTTCCCAAAAGAGTCACCCTCTCTCTTAAGCGAACATCGCTTAAGTGGAGGGGCACTCACAAAAGTGAACCCCACTCTTTAATGAAAGATCGCAAAAGTGAGCACACATCGCTTAAGCAAAAGTAAGGCTTTAAAAGGTCAGAATGCTGGAGTTAAATGGTTAGAAACCAAAAAAAAAAAGGTCCAACTTCTTGCTCTCTTCGTAATTTATCTCAACATCTACTCTAAAACTCTTGTTCTTCATTGTGAAAGCACAATTCGATATGTTTGTCTCACTTTTACTCTCTTAAAATGGTAAATTTGTTCTTGAATTCTTGCTACTTTGTTTAAAGTTGGGTATTATGTGGAGAGAAACCTTCTCAAACGGGAGAGGGGGGGGGGTTAAATTTGTATTTGTGTTGGCCGAATCTTGCTTATTATTTTTTAATTGCATGTGTGTGGATTGAATTATTGTATTTGGGGAATTCTTGAGTACCCATTTCATGATCAAATTGATGAAAAAAGAGGTTGTACACCACATGTTAGATAAAATGCTCATAAGAACTCAAAAAATGATTTTTGAAGTTTTTGTGGCAAAATGATTGAGTTTTTCAATTTCTTGTTTGATTATTGTCGGATTTTAACTATTGAAAGTTGATTCTTGTGCGAAAAATGTATAAAAAGATTTGATTGTTCATGTTGAGGAGGCAACGTCATGAAAGCGACCTAGCTGTCGCAAAAGCAAACTTAGATTTAGAGACCCCTCTTAACTTTTGCGATTTCGCATAAGCGGCCTCCTGGTCCCTTTTCCGATTGGTCACTTAGTAGGCCTATTTTTTGTCCTGGTTTGGTTCCTAACCTTTTTCTTTGACTTCTACCAATAAAAATAACATTGTTTAACACATGTTTCTTACACTTTTATCCTATTGGGATTTCAGATTTCTAAAAAGTCAAGAATGGCACAACAACTTCATTTTGAAGAGGAAGTTGCGGTCGAATATGACCAATATCGATTTGTGTATCTCAGAGCTCAAGATAACTACTATTTTGATCTGATTAAGAAGAAATTGTTGATCTAGAGAGGCATAACACTTGCTTAAGTGGCCGAGATGCTTCCAAACTTTTCCCAAAAGTTGGATAACTCTGGATGGATTTGTTTTTCTCCTGAACTATGCAACGCAAACGAGTAATGCGTGAGGGAATTTTATGCCAACCTCATGGAGACCAACATTTCAACAAGGTTGATAACTATTTGGGGCAAGATCGTTGACTTAAGTGTGAGGTGGTATTGTATGGCTAAATGTGTCGTCAAGTCTATAATAATGGTCTCTCATTTTAGTATGTTATCATTCATTGTAGCACTCACTATGGAAATTTTAGCTATATTGTATTTATATAGATATAGTAAGAAACAAGATATGAAAATAGTAAAAGCATGCAAAGACGGAACAAAAACATGAAAAAATTGAGAGCCACAAAGTTAATTGCACAGGCCACAGCGATGCGGGCCTGTTGTTTGAAAAAAGAGAAAATTTAGTCCATCGTGATGGTGTCTGCCTTAATATTTCTATGCAGAATACATATATAGGACCCTTAACTTGGATTCAAATTTTAACTTTGACCTTAAACTTCCAAAGTGCACAAAGAGGCATTTTAACTATCCAACTGTTAAATAAAAAACACTCGAATATTATAGCCCAAATGCATAAAATGCAGACTCTCCAACGTGGATTAGTGAGTCACTCAATGGTTGTCAACTCATTTAAAATTTTACACGCAGATATTAGAATGAAAAAAAAAACTAAATTATTATTCAAATTGATACATGATATAGGGTGAAAGACTCTTCCGTTTTACCCCGTTTCTTTCTCAAAATTGTTTAACCCTAGCTGGAGATTTACAACAAAAATCGTGAATCAAGGGAAAAATCATTCAAGATTTGTGCTAAAAGTTCATATACTCTGATGTTTATCTATTCATCTTCCTCAATTTAGTCCAGGTATGTTTAATTTTGTCCTTTTGAACTAACAGTTTGAATTGTTTGCTGACCAAAAAATCTACACATCCAAGAATCCAACGACATGGATTGTTTGCAAACCAAGAAATCTTCATTAAAGTTCTTTTTTCACAATGAAAATTTTTTTTGAAGCCATTTGCACTAAAAAACGAGCAGAAACCGTGATAAAGAGAGAAAAGGGATTAATTTGAAAGAAGAGGGAAAAATGGGATTTTGATTATATATATATATTTGTCATTTCAACATATTTTTTACCGTTGTGGACCTCAAAATTTACTTCTGACGCGTGCAAATTGAGTGCACATCACGTGTTTTGCCAAGTAGGATTCAAATATTTTTTTTATTTAAGAGTTGGATAGTTAAAGTGCCCCTTTGTGCACTTTGGAAGTTTAATTAAGGTCAAAGTTAAAATTTGAAGTGAAGTTAAAGCTCCTATTTATGTATTATGCCATGTTTCTAGGAGTCGAGTTTTGTCCAAGGCATTTGGGGCATGTTGCAGTGGCCCAATTGCTCAAATTGTAAAATTTAGCTTTATGAAAAAGGATATTTTTATTGTAAAATCTCCTACTATATAAAAGGTCTTGAACCTAATTTCTTATGTGGAGTTTGATTTTTTGGAGCTAAGGAGCGCGATTATGGCGTTCAAGCAACAAAATTCACCGAATTTTTTATTACCTTCATTTTTTCTTTGTAACTTTTAAATTTTTAACATCCATATGATTATGTGTGGGTAGTTTTCCTTATTGTAGGGCTATGGGAATTGGGAGTCAAACGATGTTGTAGTGAATTTTGAATTGACATGTTTTTAATTATTACTAGTTTTACGGCACGTGCAACGCACGTGTGCATCGTATATACAGTATTCAATGTCGTAAAATAGAGTTAATATTGCTAAATTAAAGTTTTTAGTAAATAATTATATTGATAGAACATAGGACAAATGCTTTTAAATGATTAATACAGATTGTCATAGAGTTACTTGTATTTTGAGATCAAAATGACCATATCATTGAAACATTTCAAAATACATTTAAAGTTAAATATGGAGAGAAAGTGATATTTCTTTAGAAGTATTTTTTTTACTTCACTCAATTTTGTAAATAAATCTAACCAACAAAATAAAAAAAAAATATCATTAAAAAATGTCACCAATAGCCTTTCCTCTTCGATTCTTTTTTTTGTAAACAAATCTAACCAACAAAATAAAAAAAAAATATCATTAAAAAATGTCACCAATAGCCTTTCCTCTTGAGGTTATGAACATAAATGATCTACACCATTTAAGTACATATTTTGTCTTAAATATTCATACTTGAAATTTAATATGTGCATGATACTACTATGGATTAGCATAAGTTTATTGTTATAACGAATGATGGTTAAATTGATGTTTGAGTGTATGTCAAATATTTAGCTTGACAATTTCTTTCTTTTAGATATACATATATATTTAAGTAGCATAATTTAATTTTAATATATGAGCAACATCACCTTTGGTAAAAAATATTCATTTTTTTATGTGTCTACTTTATCGGTGAAGAATTGTAGTCTTATCCTTTTTTCTACTGCATACCATATGATATAGTTGTTTTCTTATGAAAGTATCTAGTATCTTATAGAAGTTTTATCGTGATATAAAATATTAAACTTTTCGGTACAAGAGTATTTTATGATCAATCACTATTTTCTTATCTATTTTTATATAACTAGCAAGGAGTGTATCTTGTGACATAACATTTTCTCAAATTAAAATGAACACAAAATAACACGAAATTCATAATAAAAAAATTTCATACTCAATATAAATATAAAAAAGAAAAAAATAGAAACAATACATAGCCAATGAAGAAGGAAGACGAAAATATATGTTCATGCTATATTCACTGTAGTGTTCCATATGATTAAAATATCCTATCATCAACACTTTACATTATCCGTTCATTTTACTTACAAATCTATTAAAAGTGAAAATCTATTTTTGAAATAGTGGATTTAACATCAAAACTAATAATTTAATGGACTATGTTGATGCATGTTGCTTTAGTAAAATTAGAAAGAAACTCCTTCGTTTGAGGGTAAAAGAATAAAAAATGAAATAACAAAGAAGAAATATCTTACTAAAATCATGTGACCTTTTTCATATTTGTTTATTATTATTGTCTTTCTCACAACATTTCGTCAATGTTAACTCGTGAAAATCATAAGAAAAGTACAAGTGTGGATTGATGAATGATTTGCTACAATTTGTTCACCAATTCTTTCTTATGTGGTACCTTGAATTTCGTTGAATTTTGAACTTGATCAACTGTTGCAAATAACCCTTGAGATTTTTAAGAAGAAGAAGAGTAGAAAACTTTAACAAAAATCATAGTTTAAAAGTGAGAGGAAGCCCCTCTATTTATAGCTAACAAATAGTAGTATGAATAGGTGCTAATTGTGCCTTATCAGAAAAGTTACAACCTTTCGAAAAACTCACTGCTCATGGGAAAAGGCACAACCTTTTGAAAAAGTCACAACCCTTTGAAAAAATCACAATCCTTCAGAAATATCACAACTCATCGAAAATGTCACAACCCATCAAAAAAATCACAACCCTTTGGAAAAGGCACAACTCTTTGAAAAAATCACAACCCTTTAATGTGAAAAGGTATCTACTTTAAATATAATTAAATTCATAAATATAATTAATTGAGTACTTTTAATTGGGGATATTATAGTAATTCAACATTCAAGTTTGGGAGTTCATGCTTTTAAGGTAGTATAAAATATAAAATAATAGATAGATAGATATAGATATAGATGTTGGCTTCTTTATTCTTTTATCGTGCTTAGTTATTTCCATGTCTTGCCAACACTGAAATACTATCAATCGTCCAGAATTGAACTTGGAAAAAGGAATTTGATTGAAACTGAATCAAATAACGCAAGTTCTTTGAATCTAGGCCTCGAGAATGAACTTGTAATTAGAATAGGAATATATACCTATCATTCTTGCTTAGTCATGATACAAGAATTATTCTTGCATTCTTGTTAATTCTAACTCCATAGGAATATAGGTGTTAGATGACTTTATTAGGCGAGTAAGAACCCAAAAGCTTTCATGAGTTTAACTCTTGATTAATAAACCAAATCATCTAAATAGTCAATTTAAGTGAATAACTTATCTGAATTGATACGTAATCCATAGCCCTGGAATCTATTCTTTCAAAAATATATATATATATTCTAAATTCACTTACGTACTATTGTGCAATTTCTAGTGTTCTGTACATACTTTACAATTTTTACCATAAATCATCATTACTTGTTACACTAAATATAATCTTTAGCAGTAATTAATTAACAATAATATTTTAACTGACACTAAATATATTTTTTAGAGGCCGTTAACACACTTTTTGTAAAGATTAGAAAGAAAGAAAGCATAACTATGTTGTTCAATATTAATATTTTAGCACAAAAATGATTCACATTAACTATATTGGATAAGATATATATGTTACAAGTGTTAGAAATATAGACAAAATATTTGCAGATATAATTGACTGTACATAGGAGAAGAGGGTGAAATATCTATCACCTAGGATGAATGGAGGGAACAACTCCACTGACAAGGTCACTACCAGATACATCAGCTGAAACAAAAGGATATTTCATAGCTGAGGTTGACGATGGGGTTCTGCTATCCTTTTCACTATCCGTGACCACGGAATCTCTAATTATAGAGTCAGATTCAGGCATCATCACCCGTATGTTTTCCAGTTCTCGAACCACTTCTACCATCGATGGCCGACCTTCTGTCTCTTCTTGGCAACATTTCAGAGCCAGATTTATGAATTTCTCTACACATTCCGAAGGATAAGATCCCATCCGATCATCAATCACATTGAATATCATACCAGAACGATACGCAAGGTTCACCTGTACATATATATCCATACAACACGGATTCAATTATATCTAATGGAGACCAAAAAACTTGATATTATTACTCAAATCCCTTATGTTTTAACACTTAATTATGTGTAGATGACAACGATAAGACAATATTTTCTAGCAAGACAGTACCTCCCTAACAATGTTCTTGCCATGTGAAATTGGCTGCATTCCGGTGAGAAGCTCAAGGAATACAACACCAAGGCTGTAAACGTCACTCTTGTCAGTCAATTTATGAGTTAGGAAATACTCTGGGTCAAGGTATCCCTGCAGAGAACAAGCATTAGAGTCACAAGGTAGGATCACAAATATTTTGGTCAAAATATCCACTTCCTTGAACAATCAATGCTCACCGGAGTGCCCTTAACAACTGTTGATACATAAGCAGGCAGAGTCCCTTCAAGATCTGGAACTGGAGCGAGACGTGAAAGTCCAAAGTCAGCCACCTTTGCAATAAACTTAGAGTCTAGCAATATATTGCTTGCCTTGATATCTCGATGGAATATGGGAGGATCAGCCTCCGTGTGCAAGTAGAGTATGCCCTTAGCTGAACCTAAGGCAACTTTTAATCGCATAGCAAAACTTAGAGGTTCTTTACATTTACCTGACACACCACAAGTCAACTCATTAAATCCCATATGATATGGTCAAACACTTGATTTCTGCTAGTGCTCCCCCCAAAGCAATCCCCTAAGACTAACCAGCAGAAAGATTGATTTTCTACAATTTTCATTGGAAGGGATTTGGTTGGGGGCAAGGCTAGATGTTGTCGATTAGTTAATCGTTTGCGTGCTTAAATGTTTTCCTTATCAAAATGAAGTGCTAGAAGGAAAAGATTTGCACAAATAAATGGAGGCAAGAACAATGTGAATTATATAGTTATTTACCAGATAGGTGGTCTCTCAGAGTACCATTAGGCATAAACTCGTAAACCAGCATCTGCAGGTAAAACACAAAATTGACAAAATGTTCTAATTTAGGAATTTAAAAGAGAGAAAGGCACGTGTGTATGTAGAAAGAAGACGGAAAAGAAAAAGACCTATAATCGGCCAGAGGCGAAATAATATCAGTAATCACAATATTAAAGTAGTCCAGCAATTGTTGGAAGAGAAAGAAAAAGTAGTCCAATTATCTGCTAGCAAAAAATCTTCTCTTGGATCTATATCCCTTTGCTAATCTTTAAGCATGTGGGTGCACATGTGTGTAGGATCCATTTTAAGGTATAAGAAAGATCATATATTCCTTTTTTTCCTTTCAGCATTTAAAAAAAAAACAAATCTTTTGGTATTACAAAATTTAGCATACTGCTCCATTTGATTTTTGTTCATGATGAAGTAATAAGGTACCTGTTCTCCTTCTTCACCACAATATCCAAGCAAAGACACAAGGTTTCGGTGATGTAGCCTAGATAATAGTTCAATTTCTGTAAGAAACTCCTTTTGGCCCTGTAATGATCCCTCTTGAGCTCGTTTAATGGCTACAGCTGTCCCATCAGCTAAAGTACCTTGATAAACTTTTCCATACCCTCCTTGACCAACAATGCTGGAGTTGTCAAAATTTTTGGTCGCCAGTGTCAATTCTTCAAAATAGAACTCCTTAACACCATCAATTTTGACAGAGATTTTCGACACTGCAATGCAAAGACACGGGCTTACAACTTTAGTTTGAGACAATATATCTATATCATAATCACCACCTCCATGGCATCAGAGTTGAGATTGAGGTTAACATAACATGCAGGCCTAAAATCAATGTGTTAATCAAATGTGAACTAATTGATACGCAAGATACGGTACACTAACAAGAGATGATTATGCTGTTGATCAGTAAGCTCATGAACTAGACAACTTTCTAGATGAGAGAGAATATATTGTTTTCAGGGATACTTCCAAATGAAAACTCTAGCTGGATTCTTACATCTAATATTTCTTTGCAGAGATAACACACTCATTATCATGCTCTTTGAAATTGCAGTATTTTCAAATGGAGACTATTCCATCGTTCTACATCTAATTTGATGTCATTGTATTTTCATCATTCTATATAAACATATAATATTCAATTGTCTCTTTCAGTTTCATGATTGCTGTATCTAGGTAAAAGTTAATCCAAGTAATAAAGACGTATGAGAATGTATAGTCTACAATGATTCAAAATGCTACAATCGCAGAAAGCAACACAAACTTCAAGATCAGTAACTGTAGTATACTCACATAGGCTGCGTTTTGAACTGGCACGGTGGTGCTTCTTCATATGCAATCTCAGTATGAAAAGTGATACAAATGCCGATATTGTGACCGCACCAGCAATTACCCCTAGTATGATGCCTGCAAGAGCTCCCTTGCTAATACCAGATGATGAGGGAGGGGGGATGACTGCAAAAGAACAATAAACACTATATATCACAAGGACACAAATAGCTAGGCTTCACCCCGTTAAATGCTTTGATAATATGATATGATATGGTATCTATTCTTGTGTTTTATAATTGCACAAAGGATTGGTAAGTCACCAAATTCAATATGGCCCAATGATTAAGTCATCAGCAAAGGAAAATCACACACCAACAAAAACAAAAGTACAAGAAGAAGCAAGAGATATACAAAAATATTTTATCATCAAAATAAGTTAATCACATAGTCAAGTTCACTATATATCATGATCTTTTACTGACAAAAGGAAGAGAACAGATTAGGTCATGCTAAAGATTTCTTAAAAGTTCACTCGAGCAGAGTAGTGTCAGCTAAGAGTAAATCATAGAGAAACGAAATCAGATACATATCTGAAGAAAGTAAATCAATCAAGATGTGGAGGGATAAATTCCTCTTCAATGAGTACTCCTTGGAAGACTATGTTTAATTAAGGAGGCATACGTACATTCTCGATAATCTGCAAGTAGGGTGAAATTGAGAAGTTCATAAGGTCCAAAAAGATCATTATCAGGAATCAGCCATCCAGTGAACATGCTACGGAGTCTTAGGACCTCACTTTTATTGAACAAACGAGAGCTGTTGTTATCATCAAAGATGGGGAAAATCCTCAAGTACATCTTCACCCGAGGACCAGCTTCCAATGAAAATGTGTTAAGGTGTAATTGAGATATATTCAGTTTAAGACCAATCGTGATATACCACTTAAACTGATCCACGTATGATCGAAAATCCCGAAATCCAGGACTCTTCAGCCTGTATCCTATAAGCAGCGGTAGAGCACAAAAGCAAGTAGGATATGGCAGGGCATATTCATAGGGGGGAGGACACGCCAAAGGAGGACAATCAGTGTTGTTTGCTAATTGCAAGGTACCACCAGCATCTCCATTGTAAGGTGCGCAAAAGCCGAGTAGGATAGAATTTGAACAGAATGGATTTCCTTGAAGACTAGAACAATAAAATGGGAATGTAAAATGTTCACATTGTATCTTTAAACAAAGAGGAATTATTGAGATGATGATTATACAAAAAAACAAACCTAACAGTGACATTTTGTGGGATAACCAGAGTTCCTGAGATATTCAAAAGCTTATTGTTCCGCAAATCCCTGCAATATTGCAGCAGATACATCTCAACTACAGTCATATTGATCTCAAAGTATGGAATTATCAAGGACTAGACAGCTAGGAAAAACTAACACATAGGATAGCAATAACAAAGATGGCCTTATGGTAACAAATCTATTTTTTCATGATAAATTTAGAAGCAAATGTGGATCTCTCAAAATTTCAGTCCTTACAAGATAAGTGTCTCCGTAGCGTTGAGTGTCCTATTTTGCCAAATTATGGATGGAACAGAACCACTTAATGAATTGTTTTCTAGCGACCTGGCAGCAGAAAAAAAATAATGAATTAATGGATAATTGTAGCGAACTATTTATGTTGTTGAGTGATAAACGACTGACAAAACTAGTTAATAAAAGTCGTGTCTCTAGAGTAACAAAAAAAATAGAGTAACAAAGATGATAAAGAGCAGAGGAAATAATGCTCACAGTTTCTGCAAATGAGGAAGGCTTGAAAAGTTTGAAGGAACAGTTCCGTTGAGGTTGTTGTATGATAGATCACTGCCACAATCAGAAGTAAGATATTGCTTCAGAAAATATCAGATAAACAGTATGATGGACCCGACAATATCACTTTAGCAAGTAGTAGTAGATAATAATAACTCATGATAAAGCTTATAGAAAAATTGTATCAAGCTCTTACATTGTCGTCATATTGTCACTAAGCTTGTTCGATGGAATGGACCCACTTAGCTGGTTAAGGCTGAGATCTCTGAAATATGAAAATAATTAATTAGAATATGCATGTTGCAAATGCAACTATTAACCAAAAAGGGTAATTATGTTGAATATTGATCTTAAGTGATGTCGCTGTTAGCCTAAAGCTAATAATCTGTGTTCCCTCAAGTGAATCCTGATTATTAACATTTGACTTCTCCATGGAAACAGAATTGTAATATAAAGAAGTGTATAAATGTCCTTATAGTATGCATGAACCTTGGATATATTCTTACATGTAAGTAAGGTTAGGTATGTTGCCCAGATTTGGAACTGGTCCCTGTAAGCTACAGTTCCTCAGGCTCCTGGAAGAATGAAAAAGCAGAATCACTTTAAATCAATATAAGCTCTCAAAAAAGCGTACTAATTACAATACAAGGTTTTTAATACTTTCTTGAAACAGATGAATTTATTACTACTTTGAAAAAATGAAGCATAAAAAGCAAAAATACTTGCTTACAATCTGGAAGAAGCAAACATATAAGCTACTGAAATTGTAAAAACATTCAGTGGTTCCAGAACCTCTATTCTAAAAGCTCTTACTTGATATATATAAGCTTTACAGGTAACAGGTGATTAAATTATCTCTTATAGTATTTGTTTCCTGTTACTTTTAACTACTATTTGAGGTTAGGATGAACTAATCATTTCTTCCAGCTCATTCATAGTTTTCTCATCCTGTTCTTTAGTCCCCTTTTTATTTCCTTTGATTGGTAACTTCAAAGTTATTCCACTGGTTGCTACAAATAATGGCTATTCCTTGTTGCCAAATAGTAACAAGGCGAATCACCATTGGAAGAATCTCCAACAGGAAATCGCAATCAACTTTGAATGATTGTTCTAATGACACAATTAACTTGAAATTATAGGTTATATACTGCATTACTCTATTATTTGAGGATAATGTGTTTTATCATTCATTTATGCTACCAATTGTATAATAAGTTAAATAGGAGTTCTAACCATCAAAGATTCTATATGTACATGCGTATGCACCCAATTCAGTCGCAGAACCCATAGTACATATAAAAACTCAAGAAAACTAATGTTGATTGATAAGTGTTAAAACTGTTATGCCTATTCACAGGAAGATTATAGAAGAGCTGTGACACAAAATCTTTTGAAGTTATGGTTCATGCACCCCCTGGACGTAAATAATTTCTATCCTCATGCCATAGATTCCAACTCAGCATAAACAAGAGATTTTAATGGACTTACAGTTTCAACAAACGTGACATGTTCCCGTATGAATCAGGAATGTGACTTCCTTCAAAGTTGTTATTATCAAGTTGACTATAAAACAAGAGTAAAATCAAATATGAGACATTTATGCTTACAGAATAAAAGGTAGTTATGGCAGAAAGAACAAAAATTGAGACAGTAAAAGAACTTCTCAGAAAGAATAAACGAAAACAGATGTGTACATAGACATCTCCTACAAAGGTTTAGTCCATTTTATGAGCTGAAACCCTTTAATGTCAAAAGTCAACTAAAAATATGGTCCCTGTTGATATTTAAATCAGAAATAACATGTATACACAACATGACATTTCTTATCTACAGAAAAATCTTATAGGTGATAACTATGTCCAGAAAATTGATTCAGTTTCATACTGTTGCTAATCTTTTATTCATTATGAGCTCTAATATTTTATCCCCGAAAGAAACAGTTCTCAACTATTCCCTTGATAAATAAAGCCTCTTAGCAATAATAAAAATGTTTTCATCTTTTGATAGTACCATAAAATCTTTTGATTGGCTTAAGGGATACTAGTGGTCTTCACAGCAATGACAGGTCATGAAGCTTTTCTATTGCATTCAGCATATTATTCCAGTGGCAACTCATGATTATTATTTCTTTTTTACTTTACCAAACATTGCTTTACCAAAGATCAAAAAGCTACATCTGAGAGATCCTGTATTGATACTTCGAACATAATATTGTCATCTGTGTACATCAAGAATAGTCTTATATGCTGAGTGTCACACTTCGTAATCTATAGTTACTACAACAAACATAGCTTGAACAAAGGATATGTTTGACAATTTCGTAACTTGTTGCAACTGCCTTGTCTCCTTTCTATGTCTGCAACAGAATTTCAATTTACGTCACCTATCCCAAACTCATCATGAGGGAAACCTCTTCCACAATCAAGATAAAAGTACTTTGGCTCCAAAGTTATCGCCAATGAAAAGATATTCTAATATCAGTAATCAAAAAAGTATTATATACATAGCAAAGAAAGATAGCATACAGTATGCGCAAATTTGGAATTTGAGCAAGCTCTGGTGGAAGGTAACCCGATAAGTTGTTATTATCAAGAAGCCTGGAAAATGAAGGGAAAGGGTGATAAGTACTTTATAATGCAAAACACACCTCTAAATAATATTCATCAAAATTAATAGATCAAAAACACACGAGAACTGCAAAGTAAGGTTGTGTAGAATAGACCCGATGTGGTCAGGCCCTTCGGGGACCTCACATATAGCAGGAGCTTAGTGCACCAAGCGAATCTTTTTTTTTTTTATATAGATCAAAACCACACTACATTCTAAGGTTAACAAGTCATCTTTATCTAGTCTATCCAGAAAAAATCATTTCTATATACAATATTAGTGTGCAACAATTGATATTAATGAGGCCTTTGTATCATGATAATGATGGTTTAATTTCAGCTGAATTTTCTGCTTAATCTTTTTGGTCTCAGTCTCATGTTGTATTTATCAAATGAATTTTGATACATCGACATACTTCTTTGGTGATAACATAAAAGAAGTCAATCAGTAAGAGTGTATGGGTGTTTTAATTCGTCAAAAAGAAAGAAAGCATAGTTGCTTGCAAATAGTAAGAAGAGATAGATATAATCATTTCAGTACCCACCTATTCCTTGAACAAACAAAGAGTAAGCCATGAGAGACAGAGGAGGATCCAGGATTTTAATTTTATGGGTTCAACCTTTATGTTCTTAGCAGTGAGCCCCTTACACTACTAAAATTATGGGCTCAAAATCTAAATGTTGATTGAAAATTTAATGATTGATTACATATCTATCCATATTCTGTGTCAAGAACGCTGGCTTTCAGTTGAACCCAGTAATAATACTCTCCACCACCACTGATGAGAAACAGGGGAATCCTTTTATTTTTCCTGATCGGAAAGGACTCCAAATGCATCATTCATAAAAGCAACATTTCTACTTAAGTCTTGCGAAACATCATAATTCACACCACCTGAAGGACTGTGCAGGCAGTAATACCGTCAAAGAATCATATTGTCACTTACAAGTGAAGTAGGTTTGGAAGTTTAGATAGCTCCGGTGGAATTTGTCCACTTATCGAATTGTTATTCATGTGGCTGACAGAAAAACAAAAATCACATTATGGAAAATACATATCAGTAAATAAGAAATGAAAATTCTGATGTTAACGATGCATGTGGCATCAAATAACCAAAAAAACTGGTGTCGGGCTGTAAGGAAATTAGTAATCATCCATCTCAAGAAATCTCTTACAAATGTGCTGTTTTTTCCAAATTTGCAAATGATACAGGTAAGGGTCCTGATATGTGGTTTTGATCAATTTGTATCCTGTTCAAGTTGGGAAGATAACCAAGCTCTTCAGGCAAAGAACCCGTCAATTCATTTCCATTCAGAAGTCTGAAACCATAAAAAAAAAATTAAAAATATATAAGTAACAACCAGAGAAAATTATTAGGTAGCAAGCAAGATGTAATATTTCCTGAATAAGTACACATGGGAATTATCCAAACATCCACAGATATTCGCTCATTCCCCCATGAGTAAAATCACAAGAAAAGAGTGAACAATCTAAAGGAAGTCATAATATCAGTAAAAAGAAGGGAATGGGAAAAACAAGTTTAACTTACAATAATTCAAGTGTTTTGATATTTCCTATCTCCTTTGGGATTGTCCCGCTAATTGCATTCCACATTACATCCCTTTTTAGGACAAATGGAAACAAAAAGTTAGCAGAAAAATTACAATGTAAAGAAGCTGTGAGAAATATTAGAGAAAAAAATATTATTGAATTGTGTGTCTACATTATTACATTGAGACCCTATTTATAGACACTACATTAGACTCCTTTTCCAACTAGGATTCCTATTCCTATTCCTATTCTTATTCTTATTCTAAATAGGATACTTTGATAACACTAAATAGGATTCTATATACTATTCATATTCCTACTAGGATTCTAACACTCCCCCTCTGCATACAAGTCATATGTACCTAGCTTGTTACAGATGTAATTAATACAAGGATCAGTGAGGGACTTGGTGAAGATATCTGAGTGGCTACACCTGTCTTGGCAAGAGTTTAGCATTCGGATCCATAGGAGTGTCAATGGGTCTACATCCCATCATTCTTGTCTCCTCAAGAATGTCTAAGGCATATTTCCGTTGAGAAATAACAATACATGATTTAGACCGAGCAACCTCAATACCTAGAAAATACTTCAGTCTGCGATGCAAAGATCTTTAGTCCGGAAATGTTGAAAAAGATGTTTCAAATTAGTGACACCTTCTTAATCATTGCCACTGATAATGATATCATCAACATAGACCACTAAACAAATACACAGATTTGGTGCAGAATGTCGATAAAACACAGAGTAATCAGCTCCACCACGAGTCATGTTGAACTTACCAAATTAGGCTTGAGGAGACTGTTTCAGACCATAGACTGACCTAGAGTGACCCGTGCAATCGACATCCAAGGCTAGACTCCCCCAAGCAACAAAACCAGGTGGTTGCTCCATATAGACTTCTTCTTCAAGATCGTGTAAAAAGCATTCCTAATGTCTAACTAATGAAGAGTCCAATGAAGAACTGCAACCATGGATAGAAAAAGACGGACATATGCTATTTTAGCCACAGGAGAGAAAGTGTCACCATAATCTAGCCCAAATATTTGAGTATACCCTTTGGCAACAAGGCGAGCTTTAAGCCGATCAACCTGATCATCTGGACCAACTTTGATTGCATAAACCAAACAATAACCAACAGTAGATTTACCTACATGAAGGGAAACAAGCTCTCAAGTACCATATGTAAAACAAACATTTCATCAATCATAGATACCTCCCTCCTGGATGAGAAAGTTAGGGATGCGAATAGAGGATAAAGATGATACAAAGGCATGATAAGATGATGATAGACGATGATAACTCAAGAAAGTATAATGTGGGTTAGCATTACAAGTGGAACATATACTCTTTTGAAGTGCAATTGGTTGGCGAGGAGGAGGCAAGCCTGCAATAGGAACAGGGTCCGACGCATAATATGAATCATCTATGACTAATGTTGGATGCGGACGACGATGATAAGTTATGAGTGGTGGCACTACAACTGGAGACATAGAAGTAACCATACAGTCTTCAAAAGTCGGTAAAAGTTGAGGTATGGACATGAGAGATGTAGAAGTAATAGTAGAGTCCTTTAAAGTCGGTACAGGTAAGACTTAAGGTATGGGTAAGACTTAAGATATATTAAGACGATAAAAAAAGAATAGTACGGTTAAAATTCAAAGAATGTAACATCAACAAACATAAAGTTGCGACGAAGATGAGGTAAATAGCAACAATACTTGTTTTGAACTCAAGAGTAACCAAGAAAACACATTTGAGAGCACGAGAGGCTAATTCTTGGGCTAAGTTGTGAACAAAACATGTGCTCCCAAAGACACGAGGGAGGATAGAGTAGAGAGGTGACTGAGGAAACAATATTGAATAAGGAATTTGATTATGAATGGAAGATGAGGGCATCTGATTAATTAAATAGCAAGATGCGAGAACTGCATCGCCCCAAAAACACAGTGGAACATGGAATTGAATGAGAAGAGTGCGAGCAGTATCGATAAGGTGCCTATTCTTCCTCTCTGCTACTCCATTTTGTTGAGTGTATGGACAAGAAGTCTGATAAATAATTGCTTGATCAGTCATAAATTGTTGAAATTGGGAGGACATATATTCTAAGGAATTATCACTACAAAAGGTACGAATAGAGACACCAAATTGATTTTGTATTTCAGCACAATAACTCTTGAATATAGGAAATAATTCAGAGTGATCTTTCATCAAGAAAATCCATATAGATCTTGAATAATAGCGAAACCTATGGGTGAACTGACTCTACTAAGACCCCAAATATCAGAGTCAACTAAGAAAAAGATAGACTCTGCATAACTCTCAACACTACGTTGAAAGGTTGTTCAAGTGTGTTTCCCAAGTTGGCATGACTCACAATCTAATGTGGATAAACGGAACAAAATAGGCACCATCTTTTGTAGCTTGAACAAACTAGGATGTCCCATACGTTTGTGAATTATGTCAGGAGAATTGTAATTGGACATGCTATGCATGAGTTAGAAGAGATAAGGTAGTAAACCTTGTGATTCATATCCTACACCAATTGTTTGTCCCGTACTACGGTAATGCTTGACAAATGAGTCCTCAAGAAATAGTATGCCACAATTTAGGGCACGAGTCATGCAAGATTGAAAGGATAACCAGGGACATAAAGAACGGACTTTAAAGTGACAGAGGATAGGGGATTAGCTTGTCCAACTCATTTTGCTTTGGTTTGGTTACCGACTGCGAGTAAACCATATTTGACAGAAGTGATTTATCACCAGAAACATGATTAGAAGCGCCAGAGTCCACAATCCATGATCCAAAAGCAGGAGACTGTGCAGTTGAGGCTACTGGTAGAGATATATCTACTTACTTGCTTGATATTGAAGATACTCATTATATTCCTCTTGAGATAAATAAACCCGTTTATTACCTATGACGTTAGATCGAACTACATGCATATTTTTGGTGGTTGACTATGCAAAGAATAGGATGTATCGAAATCAGTGATGAACGTTTACAAATTTTGTATTGAACTGCTAGAGAAAAAATCGAAAGGGGTCTTGACAGATCTTGCCGGAAAATTGACAGAGGTCGCCGGATTATTAAATTTAACGACCTAAAATTGGTCAAAATATGAGAAGAAAAGAAATTTTTTTTATATGGGTAGGGTCAGAATGATGGCACGACCCTACGGGAAAAGAGAAGCACAACACTGATAGAAATAGACGAATGCGTATTAGCCTTGACAATCATCAAAAATTGACGCACAGTGACCTGGTTGAGTTTCTCACTAATGCTCTGATACCATGACTGACAATCATCGGAAATTGACGCACAGTGAGCCTAATCAAGTTACTCACTAATGCTCTGATACCATATGAGAAATATTAAAGAAAAAAATATTATCGAATTGTGTGTCCACATTATTACATTGAGGCCCTATTTATAGACACTACATAAGACTCCTTTTCCAACTAGGATTCTTATTCCTATTCTAAATAGGATTCTATATACTATTCTTATTCCTACTAGGATTTTAATAGAAGCTATTAGTGGGAAAAAATTGCAAAGCAGAAAATATTTAGAAGAGAATAGCATTTGTTAAATATCCAAACTTACAATATTTTCATGTAAGATAAGTGACCAAGCTCCGGTGACAAATTTCCTGACAGATCCATATCCAGTAATTGCCTGTTAAGAGGAAAAACACAAGGACTCATCACATTGCAGATTATTGAAACATACTCTACTGAAATGTGATCAATCTCTAGAATGATCATCCACCACTTGTTTCAAGCTACATTAAAATGTTTACAAACATCATAACAAGCAAAACAGCTGAGGTCAAGAATTAAACTTCAGACATTAATATTTTTATTTATTTTTAACTAAATCAGACATTAGAATTTATGTGAGACTGTCATCTTTCTACGCAAAAAAAGCTGGTAAATTCACAAAATATTCAAAGTCTATGCTCCTTCTAGACTACTAGGACCCTATAATGTAAGAGGGCTTCTCTGTGCTCCTTCTAGACAACTAGGACCCTATTAGGTAAGAGGGCTTCTCAACTATAATCTCTACACTTCAAAGCTTCCTTGTCCAACTATTGAAAAATTGCTAGTACATACATCTATTTATCATTATTTATTAATTTATTTACGTGTGTAGAACTTTTTGGAAATTTTAGGGAGGACAACTCTCAATCTCTCAAATTCTGTTGAAGATAAGTGGAGGAACAAATGTTTTTTTCCTTCACTCAACTTGCTTCCTTATAACCGCTATAGTGCCTAGGAATTAATATGTATTCTTTTAACATGTACCTAGTCTAATATTATCATAATTTAGTTCGATTTGTTTTCCTAGTTATGAATTAATTTATACACATATCTTAGCATTAATTTCTAAATACATGAACTAGGAAATTTCATGTACTTGAGATGAACCTAGGTTATTTTTTCAACACCCCCTTTAAAAGTGGATTCATCACTCAAAAGAGTGTTTTGGAAGACGTCAATCTTTGATGGATTATAAAGGCAAGGCATCCACAACTTGATCTTGTCTCTTCAAGATCTCAAGCTCAACTTCATTTTATGATCTTCCTCCACCTCGTCCATGTCCACCACTTCTTCTATGCTAGCAACACTTTTCATCTTTCTTCTTAAAGAAAACCAATGTTTGCAAAGCTTGTTTGATTAATTCTTGTTACTGGTCATTTCATTTTTCTTCATGGACTTGCAAAGGCAGCAAGTTCATCGATGATCATGGTGTCCAAGGATCGTTAATTGGACTCCTCAGTTACAACCATAAAATTAAATCGTGAATTCAAGGATCGTAGAACTCTTACAATGATCTGATCATCCTGCAAATCTTATTCATCCTCGTCATCATCTTCATCTTTACTTGGGTTTTATAAAAAGAAAACCTTCTCAAATATCATGTCATCAATCCTTTGATAGATGCAACCATGTTTCATATCTATCATTTTCGTGAAAGTCACATCACCCACTACCTTTCTACTCAAGATTCCTCATCATACAGCTACTCCATAAGCAATTGTTTGTTCAGGGTTGAAACTCTTGTTTGACTCCTTGCCATCAAAATTATCTCTGGAAGTTGTTTTTATTTTTGAATTATTGGTAGTTCCATGTACCAAAACAATTTCTTCAAGTTGGTGCTTCTCTAACCCAGCATCCTCATAGCAATAGTAGCTAATCTCATTCACATTCATTTCACCCCGAAGTATCATTCTTCCAAATATTTGAGAATTCGGGTTCTCTACTGATCCCTCCGGACAAGTAGCTCTAACAGCAGATGTTGGAAATTTAGGAAGGAGGGCTCTCAATCTCTAATTTAATTCTAGACTTTTTGTTTTCCAAAATCATGAATTCAACTATACATGCATCTTAGCATTAACTTCTTAATACATGACTAGGTAAATTCATGTACTTTGAGACGAATCTGATTTTTTTTTTCAACAGAACTAAAAAGTTCATATTTGTGGAAGAACGAAACCAACTACTTGTCAAATAAATAGTCTCGCTGTTGGCCATAATCTTTGCTTTATGCCACACAGAAAAACTTTGATGTAATGATATATTAATACAAACCCCAGTTGCATCCTAGACAATAGGTGCTTGATGATTTTTGGATGTTCATGGTACATCAAGTAGATACCAAGGCCAATTGGTGAGGTTTATCCCAATTCTTCAGCGAATCTCCTATTCTCAAATACAAGCATGTGATACGGTGAGAGCTGTACAAGATAGAATAGAGCTTGTATGTTTACCCGCATAGCATGAATTTACCTAGTGCATACGAACAGAGCAGGATGAATTGCAGGCTCCCCCATTTAGATCCTAGAAAATGTATGATATTAGATAGTGGGATGCTCAATAGATTTTCACTAGCATGATTTCTACTTTCAGCTATTTGAAAAAGAGTCTAAAGCAACTTCAAAGGTTTCTTCTTTTTTTTTTTAATCGACTTCAAAGGTTTCTTCTTGGGATCCAAGTGTGAATTTGAGACATGACATGATGGCCTCACTTTCCCTCAATCATTACTTTTTTGTTACTAAATCAATTTCAATTCTCCAAGTTTAGTTCTGATGCCTTGTCTTTACTAATATCTGTAGAATCCAAAATAGAACTAAAAAATCATGCCACCTATTAGATGAGGCAAATTGGAATAGACTAATTTAGAATGGTTTACAGAGAAAATATCGATAACATCTGGTACTTACAGCTATGTCAGGATCCGATAGGTCATGACTTTTTGGATTAAATCCTTTGACAATTCTCTACTCCGCCACCTTCTTTGTTTGTTTCAAATTGAATCTATGGCAAAGTAGTGGTTTATATGCTTACTTTACCTACTTGACTAAAGGGAGTGAACTTCTTTCAGTGTGAGCTAGCAACTAACTACCAGAGGAACAAAGAGATTCAACAACCAATACCCAATTAAGTACCAGATTTGGAAGCAAGTAATAAAGGCAAAATGGCATAAATTCAGGAGAATATACATTATTTGAGAACCAAATTAGAGAGACCAGATATATTATTGAGAAATCCATAGATTTAGAAGTGTGTTGGAAAAATTAAGCATGTTAAGAACATCCATGCTTATGATGCAGTAGCAAGAAGTGTGATAAAGGTCTTACAGTTCTCGAACATGAAAATAACCATCATTGTTTGTTTGATTGTAGCACAAAACCCCAGTCCAATTTGAGATACATGGATCTCCTCTCCTCCAGTTACTGAGATTCCCATTTGGATCAACCAAACTATTCTTGATGGCACGCAATGCTTTTACTGTGACACAAATTTCAAAAGTTAGGATGGTTGTCATTTAAAAGTAACAACAAGTGCAGTTGCTTTGTATTTCTGTTTATAGCATTGAAACCCCGTACCAATACCATGTAACAAATAAATTGGGAAGATCAACAGAAAAAGTTATGTAAAGGTTACCTTCATCTGGATGAGTAGTTTGGCTATTTGCCTTGGTAAATAGTAGCAAAGACCAGCAAAACCATAGAAGCAAGGTGATCCGAATAATTGAAAGCTTAGAAGCAGACATGGGAGAAAGATGGAGCAGTGTTAGAAACAAATTAGAGTAAAGAGTTGAATTGTATTTATTTATTACTCTATCTTACTACAGTGTAAGTAGATAAATAAATGACGAGGAAAATGCTTTGCTTTGTTGGTAAAGAGAGAAAGAGGAACGAAATAGGATTGAAGATTGGGGAATGCTGACTTGGTCGCCATAGGAGGTAGTGATGGAATGGCTGATGAAAGCAGCAGCCACCAGAATCAATAAAATATTGAAACCTTCAACTAATGCATCCTCAACAATGTTGACTTTTTGAATGGTAGGTGGTTCTGCACCAATCATATCTATTGTACGACAACAACACAAACAAGGTCTGTCAAAGGTCTCATATGAAGAAAAAATATTATTCATAAAATACATTACTTAATTCAAAACTAATGAAATACCAAACACTCAAAGAAAAACTCAAAAAAATAGCAAAATATATGTTGAGTCAAGAGGGTATCTACGCATTTCACATTGGAAAACCCTGCAGCAGCATATTGAAGAGCAGAAAAAAACTCATAAAATATTATGTATCATAGGTTAGGTATACGCACCAAATCAAGTTCTATTATTCCTCTACTCTATCACATTTAAATAAAGAGTTAGTAGTTAAAAGTTTCTTTAAACTTAACACACTTTATTAAATTAGTTCTCCAATCGTAATGTCTCATTTCTTGTGAAACTGTTTTTATTTGTGAAATCACAAATTTGCCCTTTCCCTTAGCGTTTTCATACTTAGTTTGTATTGTGGGAATGGATAGTGTGATCCCTCATGCAATCGGGTGTGATTTGGTGATTTTAATCCTTTTGACTGGAATTATATTGTTATAGTTGACTTTGTTCAACGTTTAGATATGCGAGCATCGGATCGAGATCCCGCCAGTTCCATTGCGTCCAGAATGTCGAGTTTGGGTGGTTAGTGAGAGTTTCGAGGCCTTAGGTTGAGAGTTGGGTGTTTAGGTGAGAAGTTGAGCTTGTCCAGTTTATTTTTTTCTGACCCCGAATGATTGCCGAGGATCCGGTCGGAGACTTTAGTTTAGGGCTTCTCATGTTCTCTGCTATCTAGTGCAAAGGGGACCGCAATCGCGAGTCCCTTAGCGCATTTGTGTTATTGAGGTGGCATGCTTACTTCGTTCGCGAACCTAGGTAGTTTAATGGGCCGCGTTCGCAGTGTAAATTTGGGGATTCTTCCCATTTTTTACTCAATTGAAGCTTAGGAGAGGTAATCTTGGGAGCTTTGATTGAGTAAACTCGTGTGGGTAAGCTTCTCCTATCAATTCCTTATCGATTTCTTCAATTTTTATCTTCCAAAAACATCTTTAAATCATAATCTCAATATGGGTTTTGTCATGATCCAGGGGTACCCCCTAGACGTAACATGGCATACAAGACCCCGAGAGGCCTCATATAGGCCACTTAGCTTTCATAACATAAGATAATAGAAATGAGCGAAAATTTAAACCATTTTTCAACAACATGCATAATATAAGGAAATCATGGGAACATCTAAAACACACATGACTTCAAACAAGGAGTAAATCACGAGGAGACTCATTACCTCAAGCTAGAGTAGAAGGAAAATATGAGGATATCGGGACTTCATATCGGCCTTGGCCTCCAAGTAGCACGATCAACTAAATGATTCCTCCATAAAACTTTCATGGAAGCAACTTCCTTGTTTCTCAACTTCTTAACTTGCCGGTATAAGATCTCAACCGGTACCTCTTCATAAGAGAGACTTTCATCAACCCCCAAGCCTTCTAGGGGAACTATGGATGTCGGATCTCTGACACACTTCTTAAGCACAGAGACATGGAACACTGGATGCACCGTTGCCAAATCATTCGGCAAATCAAGCTCATAAGCAACCTTACCAACACGTATCAAAATTTGATACGAGCCTATGTATTGGGTACTAAGATTCCCTTTCTTCCCAAATCTCATCACACCCTTCATGGGTGAGATTTTCAAGTAGACCCAATTACTAACCTCAAACTCAAGGTCTCTTTTTCTAACGTCGGCATAGGACTTTTGTCGACTTTGGGCTATTCTCAACCTCTCTCTAATAAGCCAGACTTTCTCCATAGCCTCAAGAATTAATTCAGGTCCTATCAAGGCAACTTCACCCACCTCAAACCACCTTATAGGAGATCTACACCTCCTACCATAAAGAGCTTCAAAGAGAGCCATACCAATACTAGAATGGTAGCTATTATTATAAGCGAACTTTATCAATGGCAAGTGATCATCCCAATTTCCCTTGAAATCGATGACACATGCTCTCAACATGTCCTCTAAAGCTTGGATCATTCGCTCTGCTTTCCCATTGGTTTATGGGTGAAAATCCGTGCTAAGCTTCACTTTAGTTCCAAAACCCTTTTGGAATGACTTCCAAAACTAAGAAGTAAACTTTGTGCCTCTATCGGAGATAATGGACAAGGGAACACCATGCAACCTTACTATTTCCCTCAAATATAACTTAGCATACTCTTCCGCCACATAATAAAATTTGACGGGAATGAAATGGGTCAATTTCGTCATTCGGTCTACTATGACCCAAATCGATCATATTGTCATCGAGTACGTGGCAACCTTACTATGAAGTCCATATTCAAGTCTTCCCACTTCCAAGTAGGAATGCTAATGTCTTGGGATAAACCTCCCAATTTCTGATGCTCAACTTTCACTTGTTGGCAATTTGGACACTTAGCCACAAATCCCCGTAATATCCTTCTTCATCCTATTCCACCAATAGACCTCCCGCAAGTCACGATACATCTTGGTGGCTCCTAGGTGAATGGAATAACGAGAACTATAGGCTTCTGTCAAGATTTGTTCCCTTAAGTCATCAACATTTGGAACACATAATCGACCTTGGTATCTAAGTACCCCATCTCCCCCTTGGGAGAAAGCCTCAACGGACTTCTTGAGCACCATTTCTTTCAATATTACCAAAGTCAGATCTAGACATTGCTTAGCTTTCACATCACTCACAAAAGACGATTTGGAACCATTATGAACCGTAACACTACCCTTGGTGGAATCCATCAACCGAACACCCAAACGGGCCAATCTATGTACATCTCGTACCAATTCTTTCTTATCGTCATCAATGAACACAATTACGAACATATCAAGGTATTGTCTAAACACCCGATTCATCAAATCCATGAATGCCACCAGAGCATTAGTCAAACCAAACGACATTACCAAAAACTCATAATGACCATACTGGGTTATAAAAGCCATTTTCAGAATATCATCCTCTCTCACCCTCAATTGGTGATAACCCAATCTAAGGTCAATCTTAGAGAAATAACTCGCTCCCTGAAGTTGGTCAAACAAATCATTTATCCATGGAAGAGGATACTTATTCTTAATGGTCACCTTGTTCAATTGTCGATAGTCAATACACCTTCGGAGTGAACCATCCTTCTTCTTAACAAACAACACTAGAGCAGCCTATGAAGAGATACTTGGTCCGATGAAACCCTTATCCAACAAATCTTTCAATTGATCCTTTAATTCATTAAGTTCTAATATAGCCATTCTATAAGGAGGAATAGAAATAGGCTGCGTATCTGGAATAAGGTCAATACAAAAATCTATTTCCATTTCTGGAGAAATACCGGGTAGATCATCTAAGAACACTTTCGGATACTCATTAACAAAAGGGACCGATTCAAGACTAGGGGTTTCGGAATCCAAATCCCTCACCCTAACTAGATGGTACAAGCAACCCTTAGAAATCATCTTTCTAGCTTTAAGATAAGAAATGAACCGACATTTCGGCATAGAATTCCCCCATTCCACTCTAGGATAGGTTCTTTCGAGAACTGAAACTTGACTACTCGAGTTCTACAATCAATAGAAGTATAAGAAGAGTGCAACCAATCTATCCCAAGGATGACATAAAAATCTAGCATATCAAGCTCTTCCAAGTCAACAAGAGTAACTCTATGGGATAAGGAGACGAAACACTTTCTATATTCCCTCTCAGCGAACACAGAATCACCAACAAAAGTAGAGACATAAAAAGGTTCTAACAACATTTCGGGAAGTACATCAAATCTCACAGCCACATATGGCGTCACAAAAGACAAAATATCACCGGGATTAAGTAAAGCAAATACATCTAGGTGGAAGACTTTAAGCATACCGGTAACCACATCCGGAGAAACCTCTTGCTCACCACGAGTCTGAAGTGTATAAAACCTATTTTGCTTAGGAGCATTAGTAACCGAACCACTTAGACCGGATGAGGGATATGGTTGAGCCTTTCGACGACTATCTCCCTCATTTTTAGCAACTGAAGGGCAATGCCTTATCTTGTGGTCTGTCTTACCACAACCAAAACAAGCATTAAAATCCGCTAGACATTCGCCCATATACTTTCTTCCACACTTACCACAATCTTGACAAGGAGGTCCATTACCACCTCCTTGAGACTTAGGGCTAGACACCCTCTCTTTGTTGAACTTAGGAGCATTAGAGGAACCTTGCCCGAAAAAACCTTCGTCGATACTTAGGACGACCATGTCCATTAGACCTAGCATAAGAGAAATTACCATCACCGGTTCTAAGCCTCTTGTTCTCCCTAGACCTCTCTTTAAGTTTCTCTTCTTCAATTTGTTGAGCATGAGTCATAAGACGAGCAATATCCATATCATGAACAAGCATAATTGTACGACACTCTTTCACCACCAATTCGGACACACCCGAAATGAACTTTCTCAACCTTGCCCTAGAGTCGACAACTATAGAAGGAGCATACATGGACAATTGAGTGAACCTCAAAGCATATTCCTTCACACTCATATTTCCTTGTCGGAGATTGATGAACTTAAGCACTTTTGCCTCCCTCATCTCAAGAGGAAAGAACCTATCAAGAAAAGCGGACTTGAACCTTTCCCATTCTAGGGGACCCGCATCTACCGGTCTTGCTTCCTTCCATTGGTTAAGCCAAATTTGAGCAATCCCCTTAAGTTGATAAGCGGCTAATTCCGCCTTTTTTGCCGGAGTCACTCCCATAATAGTCAAGATCTTATAAACCTCATCAATGAACTCTTGAGGATCTCCCCCAAACATAGAACCGTAGAATTCCAGAGGTTTTATCGTAGTGAAGTCCCTTACTCTTGATGCCGTCGTACCCATATTTGGGTTCACGGGGTTCACAACCTCCCTATTGGCTTGGGCCGTCACGGCTCGAGCCAACACTTGAAAAATGGTCCTAAACTCCGCATTAGTCACTTGGTCGGCCAAAGGGTCAACTGGAGCTTGAGGAAGAGCTCGTTGGTTAATCTCTTCTCCCTCGGTCCTTCTTGCAAAAGCCCTTCTTGTAGTCATATCTTGTAGACCATCGTGTAAGGATTAAGAGAAAGACCTTATAGAGTTAAACTCTATCGCACAACTTAGAGAAATGAAGAAGTGAAGGTTCCTAAGCATCTAATAACTTCTGATTCATAAATGTGGCACACTTCACACTTCTGAACAAGACTCTACTAGACGTGGTTTTGAGACATCCTAGAACCATTCTAAACCTTGTGCTCTGATTACCAAGTTTGTCACGACCCAAGGCTTCCCCTAGATGTAACATGGCATACAAGACCCCGAGAGGCCTCATATAAGCCACTTAGCTTTCATAACATAAGATAATATAAATGAGCGGAAATTTAAAACATTTTTCAACCAACATCAAAGTTTTATATCAAAAAGCGCAAGTCTATTACACTTTGTCTCAAACCATCTAAAACATGAATATCTTGGGACACAGCCCATACAATAGTGTTTAAAACATAAAATGAAAGAACATAAGAGAAATGGTGGCCAAATCCTCGAATGCTATGAGGACTCACCAATCTTCAAGTCTTGCTCTATTAAGGTCCTAGCCACGGGGATGAGAGTCAATACCGTCGGACCCTAAATTTGTATAAGAAATGTTGTCAAGTGTATGCGTTAGTACAAGAATGTACTAAATATGATAACTTGCATAAACAACAACATAAACATAAGAGTTAGACAATATAAGTCATTAGCATAATCAATGCACATAATAGATAACATCAACATATAAGGGATACTTCTCAAGTAACCTCAAAGAAATACTTAGCCAAGACATGGGTAATCCTCTACTAGTCTTATTCATCATATAAGGTAACCTTATCCATCATCCAAGCTCATCACCTATCATAATATATAATTAGCTTATCTTTTATAGACATGGGTACACGCCGCTTGCCTTTCTATAAAGGCTAAGGGTGGTTGCCTCTTTCCTTGCTTACATGGTCACGGGTCTTTTCCTCCATGTCCAAAATATGGGATCACGGGTATTCGCCTCCATGCCCAACATCATATGACACGGGTATTCGCCTCCACATCATTCTATAAGGAATAATAGTTATTCGCCTCCATGTCCTTTCACATTAAGGGATCATGGGTATTTTGGATCCATGTCCAATATTAGAGGTTCTTTCTTCCGTCGAGGATGATGAAACTGAGAGATAACATTCAAGGTTTTAAGAGATTGGAGGGTGAACCCATCCATGAAACGTGGTTGAGGTTTAAGAAACTCCTACTTCAATGCTTGACTCACGGGCAACGAAACGATTTGCTACTCCAATATTTTTATCGGAGTCTTGATTTGGTAAATAAAGGAGTGGCTGATCAATTGGTTCAAGGGGGATAATGTTGCAATCATTTGTGGTGGCTTCATTTCTTCTTGATGACATGACGAAAATAAATCAAGCTTGGTACACTCAAGAAGATCAAGTTTCGCCTTTTTGTTTTATAATGACTCAAGAGCAACTTGATAAGGAAAGAGAGAGGGATGAGAATATCATGAAGATGTTAGCCCAAATGGAACTACTACAAGCACATGTGTTAGAGAATGTGAAAAAGTCCAAGGGAACAAGTGGAGTGTTTAGAGTTAAGGAGGGTTCTTCCTCGGGCTAATTCAAAGCCGGGGGAGAATCAAGGTTGGAATTCCAATAGATATACAGAGGGTTTCCACCCACGCTATTTACAGCGGGGTGGGAATCAAGGTTGGAACTATGACAAAGAAGAAGAGAAAAGAAGATACTATCAAGAATGAGCTGAGCAAAGTGATTATTGGAGAAGAGAGGATGATCATGAAGAAGACCACACTCAATCGAGTGAGATCCCAAAGTTGAAAGGGAGTGCAAGTAGTACCCGGGTGGACGATTTGTTGTCGTGCATGCTTGACAAAGTTGAAGGTTGGGATGATTTTTTAAATGGGATGAAAGCCAATTTTTCGTCATTGAACAATAAAGTGAACTCTCACACAAATGCAATCAAGCTACTTGAAGGTCAGTTGAGTTTACTTTTAGCATAATTGGAACAAAATATGACGAGGGAAAATGGTGATAAAGGTCTAGTTGTGGTTACACGTAGTGGAAAGGTAGCGGTAGGTGATGTGACGGGTAATGACGAAGCTCAAGCTCATGAAGAAGACAAAGGTATTGAGGAAGAATAAATACTCATCCAACAAAGCATTGCCAAAGGGTCACAAAAAGATGTGGAAAAAAGCAATCCAATCTCAAAAATAGTGCAACCTCTACCTAAAATACCTCCTCCATTTCCCCAACGCCTCAAGAAGAAGAACGAGGATGAGAAGTTCAAGAAGTTTTTATCAATGTTCAAGACCTTATCGATTAATTTCCCTCTAGTGGAGGAATTGTTGGAGATGCCGAGTTATGCCATGTTTATGAAGGAGTTAGTCACAAAAAAAAAGCTTGGACTTTGAAACCATCGAAGTTTCTCATAATTGTAGCACAATTATGACTAATGAGATGATCAAAAAGAAAGAAGATCATGGAGCTTTCACCATCCCTTGCACCATCGGCATGCTCCAATTTGCCAAGGCCCTATGTGATTTAGGAGCAAGCATCAACCAAATGACATAGGCAATCTATAAACAACTTGGGTTTGGTGAACCAAAATCCACAACAATGAGACTCTTGATGACAAACCAATCAATTAAACACCCCGTGGGGATACTATATGACATCTTAGTAAAGGTTGACTGATTTATTTTCCCGACTGATTTTGTCTTTCTTGATTGCGAGATCGATCCTGAAATTCCCATTATTTTGAGAAGACCATTCTTGGCAACCGGGAGATAGTTGGTGGATGTTGAAAGTGGGCAACTGAAGTTCCGGGTGAACAAAGATGAAGTAACCTTTAATGTGTGTAAGTCAATGAAGCACCCAAGCGATATTCACGTGGTCTCTACTATTGATGTTATTGATGAGGCGGTGGCTAGTGTGAGCCATTTGATGTGTATGAGTGAACCACTTGAGGCCGTTCTTGCTAACTATGATGAGTTTGAAGTTCAAAGCTACGAATAGGTAGTGGCTTCTCTTTCGGGCTTGGGGGAATATTCAAAGACTCCATTGAAGCTGGACATTGATCTAAAAAATTGAGAAAGTCCCCCCGCAATGCCATCAATAGAGGAACAACCGAAGCTTAAGTTGAAATAAAACCTTACCTGTAATCATTGCAGCTGATTTACTTGAATGGCAAGTAAAATTGCTTCTTGAGGTGTTGAGAAGACATATCAAAGCTATAGGTTGGACTATCGCTGACATAGTGGGCATTTCTCCTGGCAGTTGTACTCACAAAATTCAGCTTGATAGTGAATGTAAATCGAGTGTTGAACATTAGCGTAGATTAAACCCACCAATTCAAGAGGTGGTAAAAAAGAGATAATAAAGTGATTGGATGCAGGTGTGATCTACCCTATTGCGGATAGCAAGTGGGTAAGTCTGGTACAATGTGTACCAAAAAAGGGAGGCATTACAGTAGTCCCAAATGAAAAAGGGGATCTTGTGTCTATGAGACCGGTATCCGAATGGCGAGTATGCATGGATTACCAGAAGTTAAACTCGTGGACCGAAAAAAATCACTTTCCCATGCCTTTTATGGATCAAATGCTAGATCAACTTTTAGAATGATGATGGTATTGCTTTTTTGATGGGTACTCCAATTATAATCAAATCTTCATTGCTCCAGAAGACCAAGAGAAAACCACTTTCACCTGCCAATATGGAACTTTTGCTTTCAAACGGATGCCGTTCGGGTTATGTAATGCTCCGGCAAAGTTTCAACGTTGCATGCTATCTATTTTCGCTGACATGGTGGAAGATTCAGTGGAAGTCTTCATGGATGACTTCTCGGTCGTGGGTGATACTTTTGAAGCATGTTTAGCACACTTGGGATAGGTTCTTCAAAGATGTGTGGAGACAAATTTGATCCTAAATTGGGAAAAATGCCACTTCATTGTTAGGGAAGGTATAGTTATTGGTCACAAAAAAAGCTGGAGGTTGATAAAGCAAAGATTGAAGTGATTGAGAACATGCCCCAATTTCTTGGGGCCTGCCAGCTTTTACCAGAGGTTCATCAAAGACTTCTCAAAAATTGCACACCCTTTATGCAAACTTTTGGAGAAAGATGTGAAATTCAACTTTGATGATGCGTGTATTAAGGCCTTCTAGTGTTTGAAAGAAAAATTGATCTCCACCTCGGTTATCATTAGTCATGATTGGTCAGAACCCTTCGAAGTGATGTGTGATGCAACTGGCATGACATTAGGTGTCGTGTTGGGGGCAAAAACGCAACAATTATTTCATCCCATTTACTATGCAAGAAAAACTCTGAATGGTGCTCAACGTAACTACACAATTACATAACAAGAATTACTTGCGGTGTTATATGCGTTTGAGAAATTTTGGGCATACTTGCTAGGTACTAAAGTGGTTGTTCACACTGATCATGTTGCCCTGCGTTATTTGATGGTAAAGAAGGATGCCAAGCCAAGATTGATAAGGTGGGTGCTATTGTTGCAAGAATTTGACTTTGAAGTCAAAGATAGAAGAGGTTGTGAAAATCAAGTGGCTGACCTCTTATCAAGATTAGAATGCAAGGAAAATGACGAGATGGAGGTAGACATAAATGATTCCTTTCGTGATGAACATGTATTCATGGTGACTCTACAACAAACTTTTTGGTATGCTGATTTTGCTAACTATCTAATGTGTGGGCTGATACCGGAAGAACTGGACTTCTATCAACAAAAGAGGTTTTTTTCGATGTCGAGAAATACTTTTGGGATGAATCGTACTTATTTAGAGAGTGTGCATACCATATCATTTGAAGATGTGTACCGGAAGAGGAATTCAATGAAATTCTCCATGCTTGTCATTCTTCACTGGTTGGGGGTAATCATGGTAGAGTGCATACAACTGCTAAAATCCTCCAAAGTGGTTACTATTGGCCATCCCTTTACAAAGATGCCCATGAATTTTTTAAGAAATGTACACAATGTCAAAGACAAGGTGGAGTATCCAGAAGACATGAGCTTCCTCTGAAACCTATTTTGGAAGTTGAACTATTTGATGTTTGGGGAATAGATTTCATGGGTCCATTTGTGAGTTCGTTTGGTAATAAGTACATTTTGGTGGCAATAGACAATGTTTCCAAATGAGTGGAAATTGTGGCACTACCAAACAATAAAGGAAGAAGTGTCGTTCAGTTCATATTTGCTAGGTTCGACACTCCTCGGGCTATTATTAGTGATGGCGGATCTCATTTTTGCAATAGGCTTTTTGCATCCGCATTGAGAAAATATGGGGCGAGACATAAAGTAGCAACGCCATATCACCCTCAAACGAGTGGCCAACTAGAAGTTTCAAATAGGGAGATCAAGAATATATTGGCTAAGACCGTAAGTGCAAATAAGACTGATTGGTCTCGAAAGTTAAATGATGCTTTGTGGGCATATCACACCGCCTACAAGACATCAATCGGTATGTCTCTATATCAACTAGTCTTTGGGAAATCTTGCCATTTACCGGTTGAATTAGAACACAAAGCATTATGGGCGTTAAAAGCTCTGAATTTGGACTGAGCAAGAACTTCAAAAGAAAGAGTAGATCAGCTCAATGAATTGGATAAATTCAGGTTTAGGGCCTATGAAAGTTCAGCCCTCTACAAGGAAAAGATGAAGAAGTGGCATGATTCTAGAATCCTTAGGAGAGAATTCCGAGTTGGAGACTGGTGTTGCTGTATAATTCTCGACTAAGACTCTTTCCGGGAAAGCTCAAATCCAAATGGTCAGGCCCATTTCGAGTAACACGGGTGTTCACTAATGGAGCAATTGAAGTCGAAGGTAAAGAAGGGCCTACCTTCAAAGTGAATGGGCAACACTTGAAACTATACTTTGGAGAATACCATGAAATTTCTGTGGTTGAAGTGATGTATTTTGTAAGATGTTTGAGAGCATTTCCACTTCGTGCCACGACGTTAAATAAGACACTTCTTGGGAGGCAACCCATGTGTTAGTGTTTTGAATAATGTGTGCTGAATGTGCAGGTGTAGGCGATGTAGTAAGGAAAAACTCCCTCAGCGAGTCACCGAGCCAGTTCGGCGATTACGCATTTGTTCGCATTTCTAGTGCCAACAGTGGGCTGAGACACTAGAACATTAGGCGGAAAGTTTGTACCACTTGGCGATTCGCCGAAGTGATTAGGCGACCCGACTTTTACGCCTTTTTGCATTATCCCTAACAACCCAGCCTCTTGGATCATTCGGTGAGGTTTCAAGTCCTTCAGGCGATACGCCGATGTATTCGATGAACCCTCTCTTGTCCGCCTTCTTGCCCCTGCATGGACTAATTGCACACTGGAAACTTCAGCGAACTCCAGACCATTGGGCGAATCGCCAAGCAGTTCGGTGACTCCAACAAGTTTTCGCTAAATAGGCACCTAGTGAAGATCCCTTGTCACCCTACTCTGTATGTTTAAGTGCTAGTAGTTTACCTTTGTTTTTGTTATTGTTTGTTCTCTATTCACATTGGGGACAATGTTGGATGCTTTTGGTGGGGGGTGGTAGGTGTTTAGTTATTGAGTGATTTGTTCTCTTGAAAGTTATTTAAGTATCGATTATGATCAATATCGATGACTTGAATAGTGCTCCTTATTGAACGAAATGCATGTGCGGCTACGATGAGGCTAAATGAAGTTACATAGACAATATGTTGACTTTTTGCATCTCGTTGTGACTAGCCGGTTATCGAATGGAGTCTATTGTAATGAACATTGAACACTAGCTCAAATGAGTCTCGTTTGATATTGGTGCCAATGCCTTGTGTCATGAGTTTACCTTGAACCATGTGTGATGACACCTAGAATTTACCTCGTTGGTCCGGTTGACTAAGTGATGCAAGCTCTTGAAATGATCTTAGGCAACAATTTTGAAGAGTGAAACAATCCGACAATATACCTCTTTTTCTGGCCAACCTTGTGAGATGTGTGAACCTTGCTTGAACCCCCTTTGAGCTGTATCCTTTTCTTGGAAGAAACTTGAGCATTTGTGACCCGTCTTTATCCATTCACCCATAATCCTCATGAAGTGTGGTTTGATTGAATAGCCAACTTCGGCCAAAAGCCTAAGATGGGGGTGTTGTGAAAAGAGAAGGTAAATCATGGAGTGTGAAGAATTCCCCTTTGAGCAAATGGTTTTGAAAAAGATGGAAACCCTTCTTATTTAAAAAAGAAGAAGAAATAAAGAAAATGAAAAAGAATGAACAAGTTGTGGAATAAAGTTGTAAAAATTGCAAAAAGAAATGGGGGTATCCGGTAGTCCATGTGTAATTGAATAATAGGGTGAATTTTGAGCATGATTAAAATGTTGAAGAAAAGGAAGAAAGTGATGTTCAGACCACATTTCATGAGGGTAGTAGCCATTGAGCCTAAATGACCACACCTTTACACTCAGCCCCGTTACAAGCCTTGAAAGACTTTTGTGATCTTGAGTGAGCTGAAACGAATGTTGATTTCAAAATAAGGGCAAACTTATGGGTGAAGTCATGCGTGTATTCATATTTGTGAGTGTGAGAGTTGTATGTGATTCCGGATCTATAAATGGTTGAAGAATAGTGTGTGAATATGGAATTATCTTTGTTGTGAGGGCATTTGGGTACCTTTGTTGAGCTTGAACTTGCATTTGAAGCAAGTATTGTGAACTTGAACATCTTTGATAATGTTTAGTCACAACTTGAATCTTTGAGTGGACAATTGATCCTTGCATGAGTAAGTTAAGTCTTGTTGTGTGCATTCATGATTGAGTCTTTTGTAGCACTGTTTGAGACATCCTTTTTGAACTGCTGAACTTGAATTTTACTTGAGGACAAACAAAAGTTTAAGTTGGGGGTGTTGATGAGTCTGAGATTTGGACTCATTTAAGGCTTGGTTTACATAGGTTTAGTGTCCTCAAAATGCTAAAATTTGTGCCACGAACTGATGAAAAATCCTTGAATTTCAAGTTATGGGTTGAGGAAAGGACGTTTGGTGAGTCGCCGAATGGTCGGCGAAGCCCGACTTTCCTCACCGATTGTCCTAAAAAAGCCATACCTCAGATTAGTATAAAGTGATTTTTGGAAAAGAGAGAAAGTATTCAGAAATTGTGAGAAACAAAAGATAGAGAGCAAAAACATAGCTATTGTTGATTTTGAGTAATTTTAGCAAGCTTTTTCAATTGGGTATTGTAATAGAGAAGATATTATTCATTTTAGACTTTCAATTTTCACATACCCAACTATGGAACATGTAGTAAGCATCAAATTTCATCTTTTTACGATGATTGGCTAAAACCCCAATCTTAGGGGATTGACAATGTAACCAATTGTTGCGTTTGACTTAATGGGTGTTAGTAATTATCAATTTTTGATGTTAATTTGAAGTGGGTCTGAGTTATTACTGTGGTTTAACTCCTAAATTGTATGTTTAGTGCACTATACCTTAGGGTTTTATGCTTGATTGAGAGAGAAGTGTAGAGCTAAGGTAGTAACTCGGTATCCATAGCTAGTGGGTCATGACGGTTTCAGCTTGAGAAAGTGAAACTCAAGACTCATCCTTTGTATCTAGCTCGAGAGAGTAGATTTGATGAGATTGTGGGCTGGTCATCTTATGGAATGTGTTGAGATTCGAAAGAACTCAGTGGAAATAAGGCAATTGTTCAAGAGAAAAGTGCCTTACCTACAGTCCATTCTACCCATGACAAATTAACATTGTTGGTAGTGATTTGCACCTGTTGAGTTAAACTTCGCAGTTGGTTAGTCAATTCCCCAAGCGTTTTCTCCCTATTTGATTATTCCTTGTTGATTATTGAAATACTTTTGCAGACTAAACACCGCTCGTTTGGAATTGTGATTAAATCTTCGAGTTTGGTTCTTAGTTTCCTAAAACTTTTATTCATTCAGCTACAAAAGTCACCATTATAACTTCATAGTCGAACTCAAAATAGAACTACTCTCTGTGGGATCGACCCCAACTCATTTAGTTGGGTTTTATACTGATTTACACTCATTGAACACCTAGAATTAGATGAGGTGTGCTTGCAATGTAAAATCACTCCATGGATGGAAGGAATCCATGGATGAAAAGCCATCATACCTTGATTACAAAGCCCACAAATGCTTGAGGAATGGAGACTTGAACTTGACCCTAGCTTTAACTCTTCCTTCTTCTTCAAGTTCTAGAGAGAGAAACATTTGAGAGAAGAACTTTGGGATTTCTTTTGGGTTTTGGAAATAATGATTTGAATGGATGAGTTTTGGGTTTAAAATGACTTATATAGGGGTCCTAGGCTTGGGTAAAATGACGTAGTATATGAACTAATTAATTAGGAAAAGACCAAACTACCCCTGAACTAACTGTCAATTGTCATCAACCTACCAACCGACAGACCCAGTCGACGGACCGTGGTCTGACCCACGGCCCATCCTGGTGGACCGTGGTTGGTGGTCAGAGACTTTTGGCCAATTGAAGGTCCAATTGTGGTTCTGCCTTGCAGAACTTCAGAGGGACCAATCCACGAACCCACCAACTGTCCGTGACCCACACCACGGGCCGTGGTTGGCCCTCGTGGATGGCACCTGGGAGTTATGAATTTTTCTAGGCTTTCCTCTTTTGAATCCGGGGTGTTACAGGTTTTCCTCGTAAGTTGAAAAAATTAGTAAATTCTTGATTTGGAGCTTATTCCTTGCTTGTTTTTGATGGAGTTTTCAATCACGAATTCCTCTTGACTTGTAGAATTTGTTTTTCTAATAAAAATCTAATTTTTACCCTTCCGTTTTGCAATTAGATTTTTGGACTATTTTATCCCTGGTTCATAATTTATCGATATAAGTATCGTTGGGCTCCTTTTGATGAATCATTTCCATTCTTGAAAGTTGGGCATCATTTCAGAGATTGTTTGGTAGAAGGAAGGCTCTGATAGAGTTGTTTGGATGAAGTTTCGGCCTTCGATGTAGGTTTGGTTATTCCTCTTTTGGACTTAGATGGGTAGTTAATCTTGTTTAGGGAGTCAATTGTGCAATGAGTTAGAATATGATTTTAGAGATTGGTAAGTGTTGACTTTCTTTTTTAGCCCGTGTGAGGCTTATTTGTGATGCTTAACATGTGTGGAGGCTTCATGTGATACCCTTCACTACTTTTAAGAACTTGTGATATTTGAGAATTGGCCCAAGAGAGAGGTTGTGTTGCGTATTTTAATATGTTGATATTGGGATGCCCGAATTATCATCTTAAAATGAAAGAAATGCTTTCTAAGTGGTAAAGGTTAATGCCAAATGAATTCTTTTACTATTTCCTATCCTTGTTAAATTTATTATGTCTTTGTATTGTATGGGTTGTGATGAATTCATACTCATTCATCATACCATTATTCACAGGATTTCGAGGAAATTGGAAATATACTATTTTTGAGAAGGAAAATGAGACACCTTACATTTATCCTTGACCACGAGCTAGGTGGCACATTGATGAGATATTGATATTTCGAGATTGGTATATAGACTGCGAATTCCCAATGAGTCCTTGTCTGGAAGCTAAAACTCGGCAAGGTGTATACGACAAGTTGTGCGATAGCCTTGATTCCCCTATGTCATTTTATTATCTCATTACATTGACAAGCTTTGTTGTGTTCAGTAACTTGCTTATATGTAGATATGAGTATTATTTGTACCTTTATGTGCTTACCTTATTCACTATATAAATTGACGGCACCTATGCCAAAATGAGACTTTTCTATATGCAGATGGAAGTGTTTCATAGTTTATTTCTTAAGTTTGATTATTTGCTTATACTTGATGTACCGTGAGTTCTCGGTATTTTCAATGTATTATACTTGAAGTTTGCATGCGTCTTAAGCATTTTGTTATTAGATGTGATGGTATTTTGGTATGATTTTTGCAGGAAATAGGTTTGGAGCAGTTAGAGTTGAACGTAGCTGCAACAACATGAAAATGGCAACAGACGATCCCACCTATGAGTCGTCGTTCACTTGACGAGCCATAGGTGGAGGCGTGGGTGAAATGTTTAAGGAAGTCAGACTAAGTGTCGAACCACAGAAGCCACTGACGGGCCGTGAGTCCATTGACGGACAATCGTTGATTGGTCGTCGGTGACTTCAGAAAGCTGAGTTCCAGTACTAGAATCACGAATGTACAGAACGGACCGTGCTTAGACTTACGGGCCATGGGTCATGAATGTCGATTGAAGACCAATAATTTTTGTCAACTGCTGAGCAACGGTGGAAGACCACGAACCGTCATTCGTGTGACAGACTATAGGGGTCAAGTCGTCGATGAAGCTGCCCAAACTAGATTTTCATACACTTCATTTTCCTAGTTGGTTTAGGATATAGTTTCTATAAATATTAGTTGTATTTTTTCGTTTTTGGGTTGTTAGACCTTTTGGGACACTTTATTTTGGCTTTGACAATTATTTTGCGAACACTTTCAGCATTTAGTTCTTAAAGTTGGTTTATGCAATGTGCTTTTTATTTTCAATTCAAGATTTCGGATTCCATATATTCTAATTGTAAGTTCATGATTTCTATTTCAAAACCTAATATGAATGGTGATACTTCAAGCATGAATACGTAAATCTACAACTAGGGTTGTGGGAACCATGGGTAATTAAAAATGTAAAACCAACAATTAAGTAATTCTTGAATAGTGTTTATGCATATATTGTTAATCCTTTCATTTTGAATGCTTTTTAATGTTGTCCAACGTTAGAACTCTCCTCATTCCTACTTGTCGGACCAAGGAAGTAATGAATGAAAAAGGGATTGAACAACTGAGATTTAGACGTGATAATCCACTATCTAATAGCATGACCCATCTACCGCGAGGGCTAATCTGGGGCTAAGGGTAAGGGTTAGTAAAGCATACACCCGTAAATAGACCAAGTTGTGTGGTGAAATTACCTACTTGGAGGACCAATCACTTTGGAGATACATAGCTTACCAACCTTGCATGTTAAACAGTACGATAAAGTTACTACTATTGGGATTACTATGTTAACAACTTGCGAGGAACACATGTTCCCTAGTTTTCATATCATATTGAGATTACAAACTACGAATTGTGATTACCTGTTACTACAAATAAATCAACTGCTACTTTTTTTTACAAATCCCCCATTTTTATGGAAGTAATTTGACTAAAAGTAAATAACCATAAATTAGCCTAAGTCCAGACCATATTCCTCATGGGATCGACCCTATAGTAAAGTTAGGTTCTTTATTTGACAACGACCGCTTATACTTCTTTAGAGAGGTGTAATTTGGGAGTATATCAAATTTTGGAGCCGCAACCGAGGAATACGGCTTTTAGATTATACTAATTTCGTTATTGAACTTTAGTAAAGTATTTCCTAATTTTATGTTTTGTTTTGTTTTTGTTTTTATAACAGGTCTTATTTCTAGTGTATGCCAAGTACATAGAGTCAAGGCCATCCACCGACTCCTTACGATCCTGAATTAAGAAGAACATCTAGAAGGATAGTTGGAAGAGGGTTAAATCTCGAGGTTCAAAATGATCCAATTGGAGTGGGTCAAGGGGATGGAGCTGGTTCACAACCTCCTAGAGTCTTGGATGTGCCTGGACATGTTTAGTGTAATCCACAAGTTGAAAATGCTAAAGAAGTGCAAAATCAGCCAACACCGAATGTCTGCAACAACTACAAGGTTGATCATAATGTTGTGGGATCGACCGGTGATATAATTGTCCCTCGACTACCTCCCGGACATACATTTGTGGGGACCAACAATTTGATACAAATGCTTACATTTGGAGGGTTATATGCTGGGTTAACTTCGGAGGATCCATATGCTCACATGAGCAAAGTGAAGAGTGTCTGCTTGAGTAGTGTGGGGAGACCAAATTTAGACATAGACGCGATCGGCTTAAGGGTGTTTGCACTTTCATTGACATATGATGCTACAATATGGCTATCTGAATTGCCATATAACTTAATCACGAATTGGGATGGGCTGCACAGGGTATTCACGAAGAAGTATTTTCCGGTCTCCAAGAAGTTAAATCTCAAGGATAAACTCAATAACTTTGTGGCATTGCATGGGGAGTCAGTGAGTATCTATTAGGATGTTTATGAGGAGTGTGCCTAACCACTGCAGAGATGAAGAGTCACTGAAGAGTATTGTTACAGAGGGCAAGATAATAATGGAAAAGTTGTGCTAGATACTATTGCCGAATGATCTTATGGAGCATGCACATTTCAAGAGATTGCTGAAAAACTTGAAGGATCTCGAAGAATAAAAAAGGCATGGAGCACTAGAAAGTCACACATGGGAAGGAACACATTTGTTGTACAAGCCGAACCAACTTAGTCCAATGAAGATATTTGTGAAGAAATGGCCCTGTTGAGAATATAAATTGGCTTGGTATTGAAACATGTGAGCGGAAGTGCTGAGAAAGTAAATGATGTGAATTATTAACCTAGAGCACCACGTGCTGATGAGTACATTTATGAGAAGGATACGTATCTTGTGAATGATCAGATAGGGGGTTTTCGAACTATCGCCAAAGGATCCAATTCGGATAATTGGTTCCAAGGTCAAGAAAATCAAGGTTGGAACTATGGTAACTATAATCGTGAAGGGAACTATGTTCGTGATCAGAATTTTAATCATGCAACAACTATAATCGGAATGGGAATGGCAATAGGAATGAGAATAGTGGACTCTATGTTCCACCTCGGAACAGTCATGCTGTATCAAGTATGAATCGCATTGAAGATATAATGCACAAGATGATGAAAATATTTGATTCAACAAACAACAATGTGAAAGAAATATAAAATGATTTATCTGGCATTGGCCAAAAAATTGAGTCCCATGCAGTAACGATTAAGTAGATTGAGCAGCAGTTGAGCCAGTTATCCACAAGTGTAAATCTGTGTCGGCCCGAAACACTTCCTAGCAATACAATCCAGAATACAAAGAATGACAATCATTGCATGACAGTCACTACTAGAGGAGGAAAGCAGACTATAGACCCTCTTATGCTGATTGGAGAAAGAAGTGCAAAAGAGCATGAAGAAGACGAAGTTGAGGTCGTTTAGGAGCCAAAAGATCAGAATGAGAAGGAGGTTGAGTTGACGCAAAAAGATCATCCCTATGTCGAGACCTCCACCTCCCATAATGGTTGGTAAAGAAAATGGAAAAAGGAAAGTATCCCAGGTTTATAGCTATGCTGAAGCAGTTGTCCATAAATGTTCCTTTGATTGAGGCACTTGAGCAAATGCCGGGTTATGAAAAGTTAATGAAGGATTTGGTGACTAAGAGGAGGGTGCTAAATTTGAATGATGATGACAAGTTGCAGCAGTGTAGTGTTATTTCTACTAGATCGTTAGTGCAAAAGAAAGAGGATCCTGGAGAATTTACTATTCCATATACGATTGGTATGTTGCATTTCTCCGAAGCTCAATGTGACTTGGGTTCTAGCATTAATCTGATGCTGCTGTCTATATACAAAAAGTTGTGCTTGGGAGCCCCCAAACTGACTGCAATGCAACTACTCATGGAATACCGAACTATGAAGAGACCGATTGGGGTGCTTCAAGATGTCCTTGTGAAAGTCGAGTCATTCAATTTTCCTGCAAACTTTGTTATACTAGATTGTGAAGTGGATTTTTAAGTCCCCATCATCTTAGAAAGACCATTTCTTGGTAATGGGCGTGCTTTGGTTGATATAGAAAAGGGGAAGATGAAGTTTTGTCTGAACTATGAAGATTTAATCTTCAATATTTGCAGATCTATGAAGCATTCTAGTGATCTAAAGGCGGTGTATGTAGTGAATCATACTGTTGCGATAGTGCCAGAGGTGTCTATTGAGGAGAGACTTGGTGTTGAGGCGTTAGTTGTTGTGATCATGAATTTTGATGGAGATGGTATTGATGAATATGATGATCTAGTAGTTGCACTTGATGGGATACATTTTTCTCGTCGTCAACCAAAGAAGCTGGATCTTAATTTGAAAAATCTAGAGACCCCGCCTACGAGACCATCTTTTGAGGAGCCTCCGAAGTTGGAGCTTAAGGCTCTTCCATCTTATTTGTGGTATGTATTTTTTGGCCAAAATAGTACTTTTGTTATTATTATTGATGTTGACTTGAATGAAGGGAAAGTAGTGGGGTTGATATCGGTCTTGAAACAATTCAAAAGGGCTATTAGATGGACTATTGCTGATATTATTGGTATCTTACCGGGTATTTGTTCTCACATAATTCAACTCATGTCGGATAGCAAGCCAAGTATTGAGCACCAACGAAGATTGAATCCACCGATGCAAGAGGTTGTGAAGAAATAAATCATTAAGTGGTTGGATGTTGGAGATGTATATCCTATTGTTGATAGTAGTTAGGCATGTCCAGTGCAATGTGTGCCAAAGAAGGGAGGAATCACTGTGGTTCGTAATGCATATAATGACCTCGTTTCTATGAGACCGGTGACTGGTTGGAGAGTTTGTATGGACTATCGTAAGTTGAATGCGTGGACTGAAAAAGATCACTTCCCAATGCCGTTCATGGATCAAATGCTAGACCGTCTTGCTGGAAAGGGTTGGTATTGTTTTCTAGATGGGTATTCGGGATACAATCAAATGTTTATAGCTCTGAAAGACCAAGAGAAGACCACCTTCACTTGTCCTTATGGGACTTGTACTTTCAAGAGGATGCCATTCGAGTTGTGTAATGCGCCGATGACTTTTCGGCGTTACATGATGTCAATATTTTTTTTTATATGGTGGAGGACACAATTGAGGTATTTATGGATGATTTCTCTATAGTTGGTGACTCGTTTGTTGATTGCTTAGTTTATTTAGGTGAAGTGCTGAAATAGTGTGAAGAGTGCAATCTTGTACTCAATTGGGATAAATGTCACTTTATGGTGAAATAAGGTATAGTTCTGGGCTATCGAATTTCGCGGAAAGGAATTGAAGTTGATAGAGCAAAAGTTGAAGTAATAGAAAAACTACCACCACCTATCTCTGTAAAAGGTGTGAGAAGTTTTCTAGGGCATGCATGTTACTCTAGAGGGTTCATAAAGGATTTCTTGAAAATTGCACACCCATTGAGCAAACTACTCGAAATGGAGTCCAAGTTTGAGTTTGATGATGCTTTTCTGAGAGCATTTGAGGGGATGAAAGAGAAGTTGACTCTCGTACCAATCATTATTTCACCAGATTGGGGACAACTGTTTGATGTGATGTGTGATGGAGTGGGGTTGCACTTGGTGTAGTATTGGGGTAAAGGCGAGAGAAGATTCTTCATCCTATATAATATGCGAGCAAAGCTTTGAATGTTTCTCAAAAGAACTATAATGTTACTAAACTAGAATTGCTTGATGTAGTCTTCACGTTTGAGAAGTTCAGATCCTATTTGCTTGGCACTAAAGTTATTGTGCATACTGATCATTCGGCATTGAGGTATATTATGGTAAAGAAGGATGCAAAACCAAGATTAATTAGATGGGTATTATTGTTGCAAGAATTCGACGTTGAAGTTAAATTTAGAAAGGGAACAGAAAACCAAGTGGCTAGTCACTTGTCCAGATTAGAAGAATAGGCTATGATAAAGTTAGCAGACGGAGTTGAGATAAATGATGCATTCCCAATGAACAAGTATTGGCTGCTTCTTTTTACCTTATTCCTTGGTTCGCAGATTTTGTGAATTATTTGGCAAATGATTTGGTGCCTTTGAATCTGTCATTTAACCAAAGAAGAAAATTCATGTCTAATATGAATACATTTTTTTGGGATGAGCCTTACTTGTTTCGTATTTGGACTGATGGGTTTTATTCATCGCTGTGTGCATGAGGTTGAGATGATGAGTATATTGGAGGCGTCTCATTCATCTCCTCTTGGTGGACACCATAGTGGTATCCAGACTGCTCATAAAATCTTGTAATGTGGGTATTATTGGCCTATTATCCACCAACATGTTCATAACATCGCCAAGTCTTGTGATCATTGTCAAAGAGAAGGAGGTATTTCAAGGAAGCAAGAACTCTAAATGAATCTGATACTGGTAATTGAGTTGTTTGATGTTTGGGGTTTTGACTCCATGAGTCCGTTTGTGAGCTAAAATGGGATGAAGTTTATTATTGTAGCGGTTGACTTTGTGTCTAAATGGGTGGAAGTTGTTGTGCTTTCAAACAATGAAGGGAAGAGCGTTATTGCGTTTCTGAAAAAGAATATTTTCTCCAGATTTGGTGCACCAAGGGAGATTATTAGAGATGTAGGTTCTCAATTTTGTAATAAGTTATTCAAGACTTTACTTGAGAAGTATGGTGTTCCTCACAACGTAGCAACCCCTTATCATCCGCAGTTTAGTGGCCAAGTTGAAGTATCAAATAGAGAGACTAAGCAAATCCTTGCAAAGACTTTGAATGCAAACTAAATTGATTGGTCAATAAAGCTTAATGATACTCTAAGGGCCTATCGCACTGCATTTAAGACTCCCGTAGGTATGTCCCCTACCAAATTGCATATGGAAAGTCTTTTCATTTGCCTGTAGAGTTAGAGCAGAAAGTGATATGGGTACTTAAGAAGCTGAATTTGGATTGGGGTGCCGTATCAAGTCAAAGATTGAATGAGATGAATGAGCTCGATGAGTTTCGCCTAAAAGCATATGAAAGTTCAGCCTTGTACAAGGAGAAGATGAAGAGGTACAATGATCAAAGAGCATGAATTTGTTCCCGGTGATTTTGTTCTCTTATTCAACTCAAGGTTGTGCTTGTTTCCTGGCAAGCTCAAGTCCAAGTGGACTGGTCCATTCAAAGTGATATAAGTATTTCCACACGGAGCGGTTGAAATCGAAAATAATGAAGGAACAAGGTTCAAGGTGAACGGACAATGGATAAAGATCTACTTGGAGAATTCTAAGAACGTCAATGAGGTGATAGGAAAATGGAGCCTTGATGAAGTCTGAGTAATCAAGATGTCTGCGTCATGCCGCTATGTTAAATCAAGCGCTACTTGGGAGGCAATCCAAGATGTAAATTCTAGCAAATTTTAGGAGTTTTTATTGATTTTTTATGATTTTTTAGTATTTTTACTTGAGTTTTATTGTTTTTGAGTCTTACAGTTGGCTAGATTAGGGTAGAATAGGGTCTGTGTCAAAAAGAAATTCAAGAAAAGATACAATGGACTTCCTAATGTTTGCTACGTGTGCAGGAAAGCGAAGAGGAAAACTTCAAAAAAATTGTTAGTGTAGGTTCTACGGTTCCCATAGATGGTCCATCGTTCAATTGACGGACTGTAGATGGAATCCGTAGATTCCATGTATGTTTTCTAAAAATTCACTAAGTTTTAGGGGAACCACGAACCCACCCACGGGCCATTGATTAACTCACGGACTGTTGACAGGCTTTCATGGGTCCAAGATAGGGTTAGTTAGTCGACCCGACCCGAACCCCAAATTAATAAACCTCTTCAAATTTAAACATATCCCCCATTTCCCTCTTATTCCCCAACCGTTACAAATGATTATTATCTCAAAATCCAACCCCTTCACATCCATGTTTCACCCATTAATCTCCCTCACTACACACATTTAAATCCATCTTCCCCATTTTCCATTTTTCCTCTTTCCCAAATTCCATCTTCTTCCTCTACCAAAAGAACAACAAAAAAGGTTCAGGTTCGGTGTCAACACTTACTTGGAGTCTACAAGAGATTATAGGAAAATTCACGCAATTTTGCACTACTTGCAAAGTAATTGATTTCAAACTTGAACTATTAATTCATAGTTGAAATCACAAAGTTGTACTTGACTTTGGGTATGAATAACTTGCGAAATTGATTTGTATAATTCTAATCTACCCTTGGAACGATGGTGTAGTAAGCATTGTTGATTAATTTGATGAAAATATGTGATTACTACGTTTTATTTTTGTTCTTGACTTATGGTTACGAGTTGGTTTTGTTCATAAATGAGTAATTGTATGTATGAAGCCTAGGGACAATCGAATACCATATAAATATGTTGAAATTCATGTCTAAGAAGTAGTTTGATAGTTGAAATTATGATATTGTGTTGATGGGTTTAAGTGTGAATTTTTACTGAAACACCAGTATTGGTCGATGACCACGAGTCACGTGCCATGGTTCAACCCACGGACCATAGGTCTGGTCCCATTGATCAGCCACACAAAACAATAGCTCAAGTTGTGAACCACAGTTTGGCTTACGGTCCGTCGTTCCATCAATGGACCGTTCCGGTGAACCGTTGTTCCAACTTCAGAGGTATAAATTTTACTTCTTGACCCACGGTGGGCACCAAAAGTCTTCCGTTCACTTGACGGCCCGTAGGTCTCAACTGTCGGTCCCATAAACAGCTACTGCCCAAAAGTTCTTTTAAGTTTTGAATTTTGTTTTAATTTTTTTTTCTTGGTATGTGTTGAGTAATTTGGTTACTAATAAGTCTCTTACAGGTGAAATGGCACTCAAGAAGGTAAACACTTACCAACACCAAGGAAAATCAAAGTCCGTGTCTCTTTCACACCAGATGCTAGAGGATTCTAGTGGGTCGGAGTATGAACCCGAAAATCTTTGGACCTCCCTCACTGCACCTCTAATTACTAGGTAGAATTCTCGATAGGTCATGCTATAGTATGAGGAGGATTCACCCAAGCATGATGATGCCCCCTAGTCTGAGGAATCCAATTCGGAGAACAGGGAGTCACCGTCTAGTTCCAGCTCTGATTCTATTGTCGCCTCAATGTCTAATGCCACTAGTTCGGGATTGGCCCATTACCCTCTTGGTACTCATTATAAGTTAATTCTCTAATCCACGGAGGCGAATAAGTGGTCATCAAAGGGACGTGCCAGATATTTGAAGATGGACTGTTCGTAAATGAGCATGAAAAGTTTGCTCGAACCATCATTGAGGAGAGACACTTACTTACTGGCAGCCTCCATACGATGCGACAGATTCATGAGTTATTCACCCGACACAGGTGTGAGTGGATGGTGGTGAATCTCGACAAGTATAGCTTATATATGGTCAGGGAGTTCTATGCTTCCTATGCGGTGACGGTGAAAAAGGCCATGGCACCACGAGCTTAGCCATTAGCTCAACCTCCTTTGCAGGCTACATTGGTGCAGGTTTTATTCGTTGACCTCTCAAAGACTACCATCTGCCATTTTATTTACGGCCGGACACACACTCTACCAATTAATACAGCAGACTATGACTACATGATGGGGATTGTGAAGACCAGGCCTTCATGAAGGACGCCGAGCAACAAAAGTCCCTACTTAGGTGGATGGACTGTTATATTGCATAGGATGGAGAGGGCACTGAATGGGTTTGTGATATGACATTGCCTATCCGAAAGGCAACCTTGAGCTTTGCAGTTGTCACGACCCAAGCCTAGGGCCTAGCCGTGACCGGCGAATGGGGAACCCGAAGGAACCCCAAACAAGCCTCATAGCGTATCATTACACATCCTTGGTCGCGGAAGCAATTAAAATGACCATAAGCAATAAGCATAATCAAAGGGGGAAATCGGGACTAAGGGAGCAAGAAAAAGAAGAAGAAATGATACATGAATACCATAGATGAGTCAAGCTCAAGCATAATACACAACTTGTCCAACACCACATCTAAACATGAG
>NW_006238979.1:2127376-2127520 GCF_000226075.1 Solanum tuberosum | reverse complement strand
CCTTCATCCTAACTCGGAATGAGGTGAAACCAATTGCATTGGAAAGCTAACTCAAAGGACTTTAATTTAATAGGTGACGGCCCTCCCAGTTCCTTGTGTGCTAAGAGATATGCCCCTTTAAAGTTGACCCTCCAAATCGCATTT
>NW_006238979.1:2101648-2120909 GCF_000226075.1 Solanum tuberosum | reverse complement strand
GATATATAATTGTCCACCCAAATAATTTGTGTGCTAGGAGATATGACCCTCCAAAGTAGACCCTCGAAAAAGGCTTCACTTGGAAATTTTGGATTTTGATACGGTTGCTCTAAAATTCGGGTTAGACCCATCTTCCACTCAATTTGACCCCATGAATAAGAATATGAAGTCGAATTTCCGAAATCATGCATGGATTTTGAGATATATGGAAATTACAATTATAGGTGTTTCCGAAGCACATTTTCGGGCATTTTTGGGGTCGTTTCAGCAGTCAAGTTCTTTTTGTCCATCGTACAGACTAGATTGTCCCCTATGCAGGTGGACAATGTTGTGACATGGGATCGAGCGGTGATGCTGGTAAATATTATGGCAGGTTTAGAGATTGATCTCTTCAGGATCCTCATCACAGAGATACATGAGAGGTTGTTCCAAACGACGACCACCATGCCCTTTCCCTACCTCATTTTTCAGCTATGTAGAGAGGATATAGTACCAATGTGGCATTATGATAAGCTAATATAGGCGACTAAGACGGTTGATGTGGGACTCTTTAAAGATGATGCAAACCGAGCAGCTCTTAGGAGAGGTATAAAAATTGACTTAACACCCATGAATTGTAACACGCCAGAAAACTTTTGAACTAAGACTCGAACCATCCTTCGTAGTGAGTACGTTTTTACCAAGGAATTTAAAATTTTCCTAAGTGTTAAGGTCCGTAGATGTAGCACCTTGAGTTCCAAGAAGAATTAGAGAGAATTCATCGAAGTCATTCCTAAGCTCTTCTATGTTTTGGGTCAACTTCAAGCGACCCTAACTCTTAGTACAAGATGATTTAAGTGTGCCATGAGTTGGAAAATTAAAGGCCTTTAAATTATGTTTCCAACTCCATCGAGTTTGCTAAGTTTCGAGTTCAGATAAGTGAGATATGCCCTTTTGAAGTCAAGTTGTCCAGTTAAGGAGAGTTACCCGAAAATTGTAAGGGGTATTTTGGTCTTTTCCTTACCCAATCAGATTTAATTCATTTGTAGTAATATTTTATTGAAGGCATAATATTGTTATCTTAAATCAGGTTGAAGAGAAAATCACAAAATTTTATAAACAATTGCTAGGTACTGCATCACCTAGTTTACTAGCAGTGGACATAATTGTCATGGGTGGTGGTAATGTTCTATCAAGAGACTAACAACTACAGCTAGTCACGCAGGTGGAGATGGAAGAAATATGGAACTAGCAGGCATCAGTGACACAAAGAGCCCTGGGTATGATGTGTTGATGAGAGAAGAGATCACTAGTGTTGTTATGGAATTCATTAAATGTATAAACCAATTAAATGCACCTCCATTACTTTGATTGCAAAGGTTAAAAATCCTGTCACTATGAAGGATTTCAGGCCCATTTCATGTTGTACAATTTTATACAAAGTGGTTTCAAATGTTTTAACTAATAGGTTGCAAGGAGTAATGGATTTTTCTGTTCGTTAAATCACAGAATGCTTTTGTCCCTGGTAAAATGATTGCTCATAACTTAATCATGAGTCATGAGCTTATCAAAGGCTATGGGAGAACTGGTATTTCAACGAAATTCATGCTCAAAATTTATATGCAAAAAGCATATGATTCAGTGGAGTGGCCCTATCTGCAACAAATACCACAACTACTGGGAATTCCTAGAATTTTTGTAGCATGTAATATGGAGTGCATCACAAAAGTGTCTTATTCCATTCTTATTAATGAAGCTCATTCCGCTTCATTTCCTGCAAAGAAAGGATTAAGGCAAGGAGACCCTATCCTCCACTATTTGTTTGTACGAGCCATGGAATACCTCTGCAGGCTTGTTCAGGGGTTGCAAGAAGATGTACTGTTCAAATTTCATCCTAGATGTTCAAAACAAAAAATCACCCAGCTTAGCTTTGCTGATGATCTACTATTATTTTGCAATGGGAATGTGGATTTAGTTGATAGATTATTTAGCAAGTTCAATACCTTTTCTCGAGCTTTTGGACTTGTAGCAAATCCTACTAAAAGTTCTACATATTTTGGTGGAGTGTCGGAAGAGGTGCAACAACAGATACTAAGGATATTGGGATTTGAAAAAGGTACCCTCCCATTTAGATATCTTGGGGTTACCCTGAGTTTGAAGAGGCGGTCAGTTGTACAGTGTGAGCGACTAATTGAAAAAATGATAGGGCGAGTAAGTTCTTGGACTGCAAAAGTTTTATCATACGCTGGAATTACTCAATTGTTAAAGAGTGTATTATTTGCAATCCAAACTTTCTGGGCGAGAGTGTTAAGGTCCCTAGATGTAGCACCTTGAGTTCCAAGAAGAACTTGAGAGAATTCGTCGAAGTCATTCCTAAGCTCTTCTATGTTTTGGGTCAACTTCAAGCGACCCTAACTCTTAGTACAAGATGATTTAAGTGTGCCATGTGTTGGAAAATTAAAGGCCTTTAAATTATGTTTCCAACTCCACCGAGTTTGCTAAGTTTCGAGTTCAGATAAGTGAGATATGCCCTTTTGAAGTCAAGTTGTCCAGGAAAGTTACTCGAAAATTGTAAGGGGTATTTTGGTCTTTTTCTTACCCAATCAGATTTAATTCATTTTTAGTAATATTTTAAGGGTCTAATCCTATTAGGTTCTATTTTATAATCCGAATATACGGCTAGGGTTTTAGTTGAGAGTTCAAGAAGAGAAAAGAGGAGAAAAGAGGAGAGTATCAAAGCATTCGTCGAGATTCTTGCGTTTTGTTGCGGATTTTTGCCATGGGTTTAAATTCTAAGAGGTATGTAAGCTTCCATAGTGTTGGGTTTGTTCACCCACATGCCAATCATGTTATTTTCAGCGCAATTTCATTCTTGAAGTTGAAAGATTAGAGTTCTTGATGAGTTCTTGAAAATTGTTCTTGAAGTTCATCCTAAATCTTGTTTTGTTGGGGTTTTGATGATTTATTGAGATGAAAGTTAGTGTTTTGAGGGATTTTTTGAGTAGATTAGAGTGTACTTATGTTAAGTAATCGAATCCAAGTGATTGGGGTTTTCTGGGTTGGGGCCTGGCACGTCGTGCCAGATAGTGCGCCCCAAATTATGGTCTGTAGATTAGGGGCTGGTTCCCTGCACCACTCAGTGTGCCAGGGTCGCCTTCCCCGTCCAGTTTGCAGTCGGTTTCTCCGTTTGAGTTCTTTTAAAGTGTACCTTCACTTCCTTTCGGTTATAACTACTCTAAGCTACTTCTAAACACCTAGAAATCATTCATAACATGATCATAACCTTGAATTCATAATTTAAATTCAAGGTATAGTTAAGAGTTAAATTTTAAGAATTCTTTTGAACATTCTAAGAAAGTCCCTTTGAGTCCTTTTGTGGAGTCTTCTACAAATTCTAGTAACTTGTTTCAAGACTCGAGAAAGTGAGTATGAGAATGAGGAGAATGTATTCATGAGTCTACTTTATCATCACGATATCCTTCATATCATGAACCATAACTCTTGAATTCATAATTCACATTCAAGTGAGAGTTAAGAGTAGAGTTCAAGAAAGTCTTTGAGTTCAATTGTGAATCCTTTGAGATCAACTATCGATTTGAGCTAAGTTTTGAGGAAGTAAGTATAATAATGAGAAGAGTTGGATACATGGGTTCCATATTGTTATGTAGACCCTCGAGTCGAGTCGTTCATGCCCATAAATTCTGCATGAACTTCATAAATTGAGTACCTTTGAGAGGAGTAGTATATTCAAGTTCTAAGTCTTGAGTATTGAGTTCCTAACCCTTTTGTGATTATATTCCTAATCATGGAACTATTCCATGTTATCCATGAAGTCCTTAAGTTGAGTAGTTCATTCCCATAATTACGCATGAACCATATGAGTCAAGAAATCTTGAGATGGGGAGTATCATTGAGTCCTTGAGTTGAGTAGTTCATGCCCATAATTCCGCATGAACCTTATGAGTTGAGCATTCTTGAAATGAGTAGTATCATTGTAGTTCTTTTCTTCAAAAAGTATATGGAGACTAAGTATTCCCAAAGAGATTTAAAATGTTTTCACATTTAAATAAGAATGGAAACACGTCCATCATTCGGCATGAACCCTATTTTGAGAAGCCTTTTATAACTTTTTCTAAACTTGTTTTAAGGCTTGAGAACTTGAGTTGAGAAAAATTAGAGTCGAGTTCATTTTCCTTAAAATGATATATGGGAACTAAGTATTCCCAAGAGTAAATGTTTTCACATTTAAAAGAGGAGGAAACTGAGATTTCCAAAAGAGTTTTGAGCAGTTGAGTAACATCTCTTTTTTGAGAAAGATTTTGAGTAATAATCTCAAAGCACAGAAAGAGTTATGTTTTTAAACATATGAGCTGAATATATTTGGGAGTAGTATTGAGCATCGATATGGGGACGAGTTTAGGTAACTCAAGTCTCCATAAACCATATAGCTGACGTGGGTAGAAAGTGCTATACTTTTTAGATGATTCCTTAATGTTTTTTAGCATAGACTAGTGGATCCACTTAGTTGATAGGTCTTATATCGTGGCAAAGTATAGGACACTTTTGGCAGCGTGGGTGAGATGCTTTATCATCACATAGCTCATAGTGATGGTTGTCGGTTAAAGAAACTCCCACATAGTTATATCATATTTTATTATATAAAATTGAGTTGTTATTGTATACTTCAATATATTGAGTTGTGTTCTACTGTTTTAAAAGTTTTCCATATATTGCATCTTTTATTGTTGCTTATTATTGAGTATCTTGAATTGATTATCTTGAGTTGAAATGTGCTTCATTGAGTCGAGTACCTTATTATTGAGTTGAGCCCTATTTCACTGAGTTGAGAATCTTATTACCAAGTTGAGTATCTTATCCTTGAGTACTTCTGAGTTGAGTAAGTTTGAGTAGTTTTGAGTATTCCTTGAGTTGAGTAAGTTTGAGAAGAGGTAAGTATGTTTCTTTGCTACTAGTTCAAGCTTATGTTTATGCTTTAGATTTCCCCTTACATGCTCGTACATTCCACGTACCGAGCCATTTGGCCTACATCATTTCATGATGCAGCTATAGGTATTCAGGGTCATCAACAGGAGCTACGTTGATAGAAGATGAAGTTCAAGTTAGCTATGGTGAGCCTCCTTGCTTCCGGAGGGTTCCACATGTACTTTCAGTTATATCAGTTGTTAGGATGTCGTGGGTCTTGTCCCGACATCCATCTTTGTCAGTTAGAGGCTTCATAGATAGATAATAGAGTTTCAAAAGTATGTTTATTTATTTTGTTAAATGTTTTAGAGACTTAAGTTGCCTATTTTATGGCGAGTTGAATATATTATTTTTATTTAGAGTTTTTCATTTCAGTTAAAACTTTGTAATTGGGTTTCATGAATTTTTATTCAGCTTTTAAGCTTTGTATGCTTGAGTTAGTCTTCCGCTTGTAGTCAGCCAGGATGAGGGTTCGCTTGGGACCAACAATGGTTCTCAAGTGTCGACCACGTCCAGGGTGTAGGCTCGGGTTGTGACATGAATGATGCTACTGATGTTGACATTGAGCAGGTTGGGGTCAAGCAGGCAGATGATGAGACTATTCCTGCCACTACTGCAGAGAATGATGTGCATGATCTCCCTTCCACTTTATCTGTTCATGCTGCGAGCACACCTCGTGCTCCTACCCCTTATGGATATGCTTTGTTACCACTTGCTCGAGTCCAGAAGTTGGAGACTCAGATGGCCATTTTTCTACAACATATGAGGCCTTGGATGAAGAAGTCTGTTGAGAAGTAGGAAGCAAGGATGGAGGAAACAATTGACAGGAAGATTCAGGTAGTGCATCGAAGGATAGATGCATTTGAGCTCATGGTGATGGGTAGGCCTCAGCCCGGTCCTAATGTTGACCTGACTACTTTTCAGACGGAGTTAGTCAAACTCTGAGCTGATGTTGATGCCCTTGCTACTACAACAGAGGCTGCCCCAGAGCCTATATCTTAGTTAGATGATGATGATGTGGTGTTGAGTGCACTATTTGGAGATGATATGCCTTCTCTTGAACCCCCTCGTTCGGCTATTAAGCACACACAAACTTTTGGGACCCACTACTGATCCAGAAGAGGAAAGGCGGGATAGTAAAAGGGAGAAGCAACAACTTGTGACAACCCAACAACAGTCTATTCTTGATGAGGAGTTGAGGTAGCAAACTGTTGAGAGTGTTACTGAGGTCGTTAATCGTACTGATCCAGCTGGTTCCGAGAAATTGGACCCACCAATTTCTTGATTTGGCTTCTGTAACACCCCAAATTCGAGAAGGGCAAGACAACACTTTTCAGGAGTTGTAGGTGCCAACCGATGGAGAGTACCCACGACTCGTGGATGGGACCATGGACTGTAGGCGTAGTCTGTGGTTGGTCACCCCCAGCTTTTGACAGAAGCCTAGACCCATGGCCTGACCAACGTACCAGCGGTCAGTCAATAGTCCGTGGTCGAGGGTCCGTAGGTCAGGACCCCCAAATCTAGTTTCTAACCATGAACGATGGTCGTGCAAGATGGACCGTCGGTCAGTCCACGGTCCGTCAGTCATGGGCATCAGTGGTAGGTCGACAATTATTTTTAGGGGCAGTTGGGTCTTTTCCTAATTAATCTAGTCTAATACTATGTCGTTTTACCCTTTACTAAGACCCCTATATAAGTATTTTAACACCCAAATTTCCCCAATAGAAATCATTCTCTCAAATTTCTCAAAGAAGAACAAGTCTCCTCTCCAAAATATTTCTCTCTCTAGAAAGCTTGAAGAAGAAGGATTCAGCCTAGGGTTTCAAGTCAAGTCTCCATTCCTCCATTGAAGATAAGCAATTGGCTTTGAGGTATGATAGTTTTCATCCATGGATTCTTTCCATTCACGGAGTTCCCAAATTCTCCTATTTTCAAAGTTAGAAATCCCCAATTAAGTTAGGGTTTTCTTCAATTATCATGGGTTATCTTGATTATTGATTTAAATGATTGAATTATGATCTCTTATGCATGAATTGAGGAAATACTATTATTTTATGATGATTCCCCTATGAACCCATGTAATCCCCATGTTTTCCAAGTTATGATCATATGATGTGGGATTTTTATTATGAAGGAAGAGTTTTATGAAATCAAGCATATATTGATAGAATTACATGAATTTATAATGAAATCCATATCTAACCAATGTTTTCTAAATGATGATAATTGAAAGTGGGTTTTGAACCTTGAAAGGTTAATTATGGAATTATGCATGTTCTTTGAAATCTATGCAAATGTTTTAAGGATGCTTTGAGAGTAAAATATCAATGATGATATGGTGGTTGTGTTGTTGAAAGGATCTTCTCATATACACACAGAAGCATTATTGTGCAATGTTTTCTCACATAATAAAGATTCTAAGGTTGAAAGATCTTCTCACCTAATTTAATCAAAGATTAAGAGCTATCCTAATGAAATCTAGCTTGGATTGGTTATTGAATGATACTTTTCCTTGGATAATGACTTAGCTTGGATTGGAAAGATGACGTACCCTTCCATGGATAATAAGAACAAGTAACAAATGATTATTGAGCGGGATTTATGATTAGCACCAAGAGGATATTGAGATGGAAGCTCCACCGTTAGTAGAGGCCGAGTTTCTAGAAACAACCTCCTTATCCCTTACTAATGTGCCCCCATAGGATGATTGTCTAGATAGACATTAGCTAGTGGATACACCTAAGCTAGAAGTTCATGGTCCTTACCTTGGCAAGTAGGACAACCCTTTTCAGTGTGGGAGACACCGGGGGAGCATGTTATAGCTCACATCGTCTCTATGTCGGTTAAGGCTACTTTCCACAATAATAATGAACTAAGGTTACTTTAAAAAGTATCTCATATGTGTTCAAAGGCTTTAAAGATGTTAGCTTTCATTGACCATGTTTTATGACTCATGTTTTCTAACCTTTTTATATCATGTTTTAGCTTGGTCAATTGCATGTCATGAAATGTCCTCTTTTAGCATGATTTAAATGTTCTATGAATAGCTATCATACTTGGTACATTGTTTTGTACTAACGCATACTCTTGCTTACATTTCCCCAAATATAGGGTCTGACAGTCAGGTTTCTCAATTTCATGGCTAGTGGTTGATTGTGAGATTCCCGAGCTTTGGTGAGTCCTAATGTTTCGAGGATGGATTTTCATTGTTCTTAGTTTTATTTCATATTTCCAGTTTTGGACATGATGTATGGGCTAGGTCCAATTTCATTTTATTGTACTAGATGGCTAATGAGACAAGTGCTTTAGACTTCCGCTTTACTTTTATAAAACTTGGACTTGAAATGTTGTCTTTACCTCTTTTTTTCTATTTCTTATGTTACGAATGCTAAGTGTCCTGTATGGGGTCTCTCGGGGTCCTATACGCCATGTTACATCTAGGGTTTACCCTGGGTCGTGACAAACTTGGTAATCAGAGCACAAGGTTTAGAATGGTCCTAGGATGTCTCATAAGCCACATCGAGTAGAGTCTTGTTCATGAGTGTGAAGCGCACCACATTTATTAATGAGAGGCTACAAGATGTTTAGGAAACTCCACTTGTTTCATTACTCTAAAGTTGTGCGATAAAGTTTAACTCTATAAGGTCTCTCTCCTAATTCGTATCCGATGCTCTACAGGATATGGCTACTCGAAGAGCTTATGCTAGAATAAATGTGAGGGAGAATGCAGAACAAGAAGCTCCTCCCCAAGCTCCTCAAGTTCCGGTCGATCCTTTGGCCGAGAAAGGGACTAATGCGGAGTTTAGGGCTGCTTTCTAAGTGTTGGCTCAAACAATGATGGCCCAAGCCAATAGGGATGTTGCGGTTCCTGTGAACCAACATGTGCGTACGACGGCATCTAGAGTGAGGGACTTCACTAGGATGAATCCTCTGAAGTTTTATGGTTCTAAGGTTGATGAAGATCCTCAAAAGTTCATTGATGAGGTTTATAAGGTCTTGATAATCATGGGAGTGACATCGGTGGAAAAGGCGGAGTTGGACGCTTATCAACTTAAGGGTGTGGCTCAAATATGGCACAACCAATGGAAATAAGGGAAACTGGAAGATGCGGGTCCTCTTGATTTGAAGAAGCTTAGGGCCGCTTTCCTTGATAGGTTCTTTCCCCTTCAGATAAGGGAGGCAAAGGTGCTTGAGTTGATCAACTTTCGACAAGGAAGTATGAGTATGAGGGAATATGCTTCGAAGTTCACACAATTCTCTAAATATGCTCCAACAATGGTTGCCGATCCTAGGGCAAGGATGAGTAAGTCTGTTTCAGGTGTGTCAGAAATGGTGGTTAAAGAATTGTCAAAAATGAAGCGAAAGTCTACATAGTCTCAAAGTTATCTACTACATCAAGAGTGATTGGGATTGACACGACCTAGGGGTACCTCCTAGATGTAATGGCACATAGAACCCAGAAGGACCCCATGTAAGACACTTAGCATATCACAACATAAGATAATAGAAAATTATGGAAATTTAAAACATTTTTCAATACAATCAAAATTTCATAAAATGAAGCGGAAGTCTATTACAATTGTCTCAAACTATCTAATACTTGAAAAGAGTTAGGGACAAAGCCCATACAAAAGTCTAAACATAAAAGAAAGACATAAAAGGAAAGGGTGATCACGATGCTATGAGGACTCACCAAAACATCTCTTCTTGATCTACTATGAGCCTAGCCACGAGAATGGAAGTCAATATCACCGAACCCTACATTTGATAAGAATGTACGCAAAAGTATGTGTTAGTACAATAATGTACTAAATATGATGGCTAGCATAAATCATCAACATAAGCATATAAGAGATATTAGTCAATATAAGACATATACCGTAATCATAAGAGACAATAACATAAGTGAAGAGCAGAAGAGACATCATAATAATACATAGGCTATAAGCATAAGAGATAACAACATAGTCAGAAGCATAATGCATCTAGTTTAACATAACATAAGAGAAACACTTCAAAAGCCACCTCAAGGCATGCTTCTGCAAGGCATGGATAAGATTCCATAATCCCACCCATGCTAAGCAAGTCACTTTAGGTTCTCATTCATACCTATCATCACTTAATCTCATCCTTAGCTTACTTCTCATAGACAAGGGAATATTCACCTTTAGTCACATATGTATTGGAATGGCCTTTCAAGCTACAATCCAAACTATGCATACATCATAATCATAAACCATAGGCATATTCAACATATATATTATCATAACATGAGAGGAACTTACCATAATCACCCTCGAAGCATAGTTGTTCAATGCATGAATGAGATCCCATAATCTCACCTATACTAAGTAAAGCTTCTTGAGTAACCATAGTTCATAATTCATATTCTTGTGGAATTTAGCCTTAATCGACATAGACCATGTGAGATAAAAATGGAATCCGGTGTCTACCCACATCGAAAAGGGGTTGTCCTACTAGCCTAAGGTAGAACCATACTCTTAATTTAGGTGGATCCAATAGCTAAGTAACCTACGGGGGCTCGTAGTTTATGGGATATGGAGAATGCTACTAGAAACCCATACTCAACTAAGGTATAAGGTTTCCATCTCATGAGATACATACTTTGGGAACCCGGACTCCACTATTGTAGAAGGAACCCATTTGGAAAGCCGGACTCAACTAGTGTAAAAGATTTCATTTAGAAGCCAGACTCAACTAGCGTAAACGCTTCCATCTCATATTCAATATCCACTAGGTGCTAAGCATATTTCCCATTTGAGTTCATATTAAATCTTGACTTAAATTCATATTTATGGAAGAATGTCTTGACACTCAATCCAACATAAATCTTACTATAGATCATTAAATCATGCGTGAGAATAACCTTTCACCGTCCATATCTACATATAGATTCAATAAGTGAGAAAGCCTTTCAACCTTAGAATCATCATATTATGAGAAAACCTTTCACGTTATATCATAATCATACATATGTGTGTATATGAGAATAAAATTTTAACAACACAACAACTAGATCATAATCATATTCACTTTACTCTCAAGAGTTCTTAAAGCATGTACATAATCTTCATAAAACATGCATAATATTATATCTTGCCCTTTCAAGGGTCAAAGCTCATATTAAATCAACACATCTAGAATTCACCACATTAGACATGGATATTAACATAATTCAAGTAGTCCTATTACTACAAGAATAATCTGATACTTCACTTCCTTGAGGTTCAAAACTTACTTTCAATCATCACAATTAGGGTTCAAGCACTAGACATGGATATCATCCCAACTCATGTGATTCAATCACTTCATGCATTCAAACATTCATGAGGTAGATTAGGTGGGTAAGGTTCTTCCATAATAGTACCATTTACAAACCAACATACATAATAACTTCACTCTCAAAGCCTTAACATTCCTAGTTCATTCATATTAGCCTTATTCTCAAAGCCCTACTAGTAAAAATTTATTATACATACTTGATCTTAGCCAATTCATGTCTATGAGATTTCATCTTAAGAAACCTATTCATACTACATCATATTACCCCCAATACTAATCTATGTTCATTTCGTGAAACTCATTGAGTGGCTAAATGAGTAAAAGGTGAATTATATTTGCAATATTTAACTCGACTTTCATTATTCATTTGTTCTAATGAGTGCACTCATTAGAGTTAGCCTGCATCTATAGATTGTTCTAGATAAAAGAGATAGTTGGGTAAAAGTAGAGTTAATCTGATAAAATGGCATTAAAGGTCGGGTTCGAGAGAAGAGAACTTTAACATCGTTGTATGCGAGGGTAGAATTTATTAAACACTCAAAGACCAAGAGGAATTGAGTGAAAATTATCTAACTAGACTGAGAAGTGTTAGATACAGTCAACTCGCCTGTAAATTGCAAAGACTAAAATACCTGAAGTTCAGTTATGGATGAACAATAGATGTAATGTCATATGAAACACAACCTTGGTTTTCTTTATTTATCGACACATCTTTAGAATTAATATTCTGTTAATTGTTAATCCGGATCTTGCTTAACAATATTAGTTACTAGAACTTTACAGCTAAACCCAATTTACATTCCGTAATAGTTTTATTTAGGAAATAATAACAACATTTGGGTAATCGTGATAATGAAATTATTTATGTAAAGAAATTCTCTGTGGGGTCGACCTCAACTCACGTTGAGTTCTGTTAATTGACTTTGACAGTTTATACTTCTTAATTGAAGTGTAAGTTTGGACGTATCAACCCCAAACACAATAACAATTCATGGAGTCTTTCCATAGCCAATGAAACACAAAATATATCACAATGCTTAACCAAAAACTAAATGACCATAACTCACCAATCATCACATTTGGGAAACCTCGTGAACCTGTCTAGTTTGAAGAGCGTAGAACCTATTTTGCTTAAGAGAACTTGAACCGAACAAACTAGGTTGAACTTGCCTATTATCTCAACCCAAAGTATACCCTAGGCGTAACATGGCGTAAAGGACCCCGAGAAGCCTAAAAAATCTACTTACTACACACCATACAAGATAATAAAAAAATAAAGAGAGTTTAAATGACAATTTATATCATAATGAGTTTGTAAAAAATGAAGCGGAAGTCTACATAGTCTCAAAGCTATCTATTACATCAAGAGTGATTGGGATTATCAGGACCTAGAGGTACCCCGTACATGTAACATGGCACATAGAACCTCGAAGGACCCCATGCAAGTAACTTAGCATATAACAACATAAGATAATAGAAAATTACGAAAAATTAAGACATTTTTCAATACAATCAAAGTTTCATAAAATGAAGCGGAAGTCTATTACACTTGTCTCAAACCATCTAATACTTGAAAAGAGTTAACGACCCTAAAAATGAACTCGTGAAACTAGAGCCTCGTGTGTTGGTATATAGTTGGTAATCTTGTATAAATGCTTAAAAATGGTGTTAGAGGTCAGTTTGGTTGTGTTGGAGGTCAAACGTCAAGAGACGTCCACGATGTCCGAAAACTAGTCTTGTGTGTACTAGTGTGTTGTCCTTGATTTGGTGAGTTGTTTGGAGTAAAAAAGCAGTGGAAGTGACCCTATTTTCTAGATGAGCATGTTTAGGGTCAAAACTCCCGGGTACGACTCCCCAAGGACCACCCTAAGGGTCCTTGAAGATGACCCAAATGCTGTCAAAATCACAGCCATCCACGAGCCCCATTGATGGCCGTCAATGGATTGACGGGGCGTGGATTTGCTTCGTGAGTTGAGACTTAGTATCCTCACCAAAGCCACCACAACAACCTCACTGAACCTTTTGACGAGCAGGCAGGACGGGCCGTCAATCCATCCACGGTCCGTGGATGGTGGCCGTCAATTGGCACTGTGTTTGCTGTCAAAAAATCTGCCTAGCCAAGGGTGGTTTGGTAAATTCCACCGTTGGCCAATTAAATGAATGGACGGTTGTTTAAACTTATTTTAGGTATTTTAAAGTTACTAAAATATTTAAAAGGTATTTTTGAATTCATTCTTCAAATTAAAACTCCCAAAGACTTTCTCTCTCTAAAGTTCTCTCTAGTTCAAGGAAGAAGAAGGTGGAGAGCTAGGGTTTCAAACTGAGGGTTCCTTCCACAAAATGTGGTTGGGATTTCATCAATTAAGGTATGTTGACTCTTTATCTAAAGCTAGTTTTCGCTTTAGAGCCAATCTCAAATGAATTTTAAAGTTTTCCAAAAAGTTATGAAAAAGCTTGTTTCTCAATTCTCTCAAGGGTTCTTGCATGAAAACGGTTTCAATGATTAAATATGATGTTATTAATGTTTTCTTGAAGGTTTTTGAATAAAAAACTCTACGAACCCTTGTCTTTCACAAAACTCTAGAATTTGCTTATGAAGTGGGTCTTTTGGTTGAAATCCAAAGTTTATGAAATTGTGTTTGGATTGGATTGTATGGGTGACTCTTATGATTTTCTATATCTATCTATGATGAATTGTTAATGTATGGATGAATTGAGAGTTGTGGCCTTACGGGCAAGTTATGGATGAATTCTCTCGTGGTAAGTAAAATGGTGGGGACTTGAGTGTTGTTGAATATGGCTTTGGAGGATGGTAATTTGGCTTAATCTCATATAATTGATATATTTGTTCTTGTTTGGTTTGATCCACTTATGGTGGAGGTATTTAATTATGGAATGTATTATGGACATGGCCTTGAAGGCATTACCTATTGAGTTAAAGTGTTATCAAGTTATGAAGTGTTATTGTACTATGTGAAGGTATAAATGTAAAGCTATTCTTATGGACATAAGGTGATCTTGTCTAAAGTGTTATTGCATTATGATTGAAAGTGTGATCTCTTTTAATGTTCATAAATGTGATGATGTTCGACTATGAAGAGTCTCTATATGGTAATGTTGTGGCTTGCTTGGTAGACTTAGATGTCCCTTCTTGTTGCATGAAAGCTTATGGAATGAATGAATTTCTAGGATCGGTAGACCTAAGTATGGTGCCCTTTCTATGAATGATAAAAAAAGACTTCTAGGCTAAGCCTTGAATCGGTAGACCTAAGCATGGTGCCCTTTCATAAGTCTAGACTCCTAAGTGAATGAAAAACGTTGAAGTGGTGGACCTTAGGGTGATGACCTTCTTCTTGTGTGAAATAATAGACTTAGAGTTGGTGGACCGAAATGGTAGAAAACCTTCTCTAAGAAAGTCAAGGAGCTATCCTATTGAACCTTGATCGGTAGATCCTTGTGGTGCCCTTCTTGGTAGAAGTACTATGGGTCGGCTAGACTTAGTGATGGAACCCTCTCTAGTACATACATGTGAATGAAATTACTCTATGGGACCTAAGGCTAAGCACCGAGCGGATATGGTTAAGAAGGTACCCCTCTCCGAGTATGAGGTTAGGGTATAATGAACTTCTTTGGGTATCCCCTAAATGATGTGCCTACATGGGTTGCTTATTAGTTCTACCCTTGGCAAGTAGAACACCTTCCGCAGAGTAGGGTAGACTTCAAATTCCATGCCTAGCTAGAATGGTCTATGTCGTTTAATGCCTATTTCCCATCATGTGGGATGTGCACTCTAGTTATTGGATAGGTTCTACAAAGTGTAGGTGGTAGTATGGGATGCTATCTATACATGGCACGAGTACGCCTAGAAGATGCTAAAGTGAGTTCCCTAAGTCTAAATGACTATTACGGGAGAGTACCCTAAATGCTTAAATGTCTCCTAAAATGGTGTAATAAAGAATGTTGACTTAGTATCTTATATTGTAATGATAAATTCCTTATCTATGGTAACCCTTAGGAACACTTAGGTGTATATGAAGAGGTCGTATGGGCTGTCACTTCATGTCTCACTTAAGTGTGGCTTAGGATGACTTGAGATAGAGGTTTCAAGATGATGAAAGGACCTACTTGACTATGATGTTTATGTGTTGTACATTGGTACTATTTGAGTATGTCTATTATGTGGGTATTGTCTTATATGTGGATGATGACTTGAAATGTGTCTCTTATACTTGTGTTATGAAGGTTTTATAAAAAATGGCATGAAAGCATTTATTTCAAATAATTGTCCGTTTTAGCATGTTTTTGCATAATCATCATACTTAGTACTTAATTGTGCTAATTCCATATTTTCTCTATTTTCTACAAGTGTAGGTTCCGGCAAGTGAACGGGTTCTATAGTAAGCTTGGCATTTGAAGTTCTTCCAAGATCTTGTGGTATGTCCTCATATGTCGAGGACAAGACTTTTCTATTTTAGTTTTATGATAAGGTTCTTGTAATAGACTTAATAGACTTCTTTTGATTGTAAACGGCTGTGTCCCTAGTATGTTTTCAGGTTTATGTCTAAGATGGATAAGAGACTTAGTATTCCGCTTATGTACTTTTGAAAGATGTTTTTAAAAGTGACATTTGAGTCTTATGGATTTTATTTTAAAGAGTTTTTAATTCCGCACTATTTTACATATCTAATGTGATGAATGCTAAGGGCTTGTATTAGAGCTCCGAGAGGTCGAATACGCATGTTACAACTTGGGGGTGCTCTCGGGTCATGAAAAACTTGGTATCAGAGCATAAGGTTTTGGAAAATGGTTCTTAGGTTCTAAGTCTCAAAAGCCACGTCTAGTAGAGTCTTGTTCATCGGTGTGAGTCGCGACACATCTATGAGTGAGAGGCTATAGGACGGTAGAAGTTACACTTCTTTCATTATTCTTGTAATCGTGCCTTAGAGTTTGGTCTATAAGTGTCCTTTTCCTAATCCTTCTCCTGTTTTTATAGGATATGAATACGAGGGCTAACCCGATGAGAGCGGAAGAGGAGATTTGAAATGAGGGAGTTCCTCCCCAAGATGATCAAGGTCTTCAAGGTGGCCAAGTCCCTATAGGTGAACAAGATAATGAGGTTCCGGTGGTTCCCCCGGCCATGACTAATGAGAAGATTAGGGCGGCTTTTGTAACTCTAGCTCAAGCCATGACAACTCAAGCTAACCGAGATGTGGGCCTAGGGTGAATGCTAATGAGAGTACCGTGGCCTCAAGATTGAGAGACTTTGTGAGGATGAATCCTCCTATCTTTCTTGGCTCTAGAATGGGAGAAGATCCCCAAAGATTCTTGGATGAATCTACAAGATTGTAGATGTTATGGGTGTGTCATCTAGGGAGAAGGCGGAGTTGGCTTCCTACCAATTGAAAGAAGTGGCCCAAATTTGGTTCACCCAATGGAAAGCCAATAGACCGGTTGAAGCGGGTCCTGTAGAATGAGAGGAGTTTAAGAAAGCATTCTTAGGAAAGTACTTTCCCCGTGAGAAGAGACAGTGTAAGATTGAGGAGTTCATAAACCTTAAGCAAGGTAGTATGAGTGTGGAGGAGTATGCTTTGAAGTTTACCTTGTTGTCTAGATATGCTCCATCCTTGGTGTTTAACCCTAGAGAGGAGATGAGTAGGTTTGTTACCGATGTATCCGACTTGGTTAAGGAAGAGTGCCGTACGGCAATGCTCTATGGTGACATGAATATCTCTAGGCTTGTTGTGTATGCTCAATATATTGAGGAGTCCAAACTTATGAAGGTGAAGAAGGATTTAAAAAGGGGTAGGTCTAATGAGCAAGGACAACCTAGGTTTAAGAAGAGGGTTCCTAATCAAGATTTCTCAAGTGCTCCTAAGGTCAACCAAGAGAGAGGTGGTAGTTCTCAATTTGTTAAGCCTACTTGTCCAACTTGTGGAAAGAAGCATTTTGGGAAATGTCTAGCCGGTACTAATGGGTGCTATGGTTGTGGAAAGGATGATCATAAGGTGAGAGATTGTCCTACTTTTGCAGATAAAGGGAGAGATGCTAAGCAAGCTTCTTATAGTGGTCCATATGTTGAGGGTCAAAAGAAGACTAGTTTCTATGCTCTCCAAGCTAACAAGGAAGAAAATCCGGATGAGGGTGCCGGTAAGTCATAGTTCCTTGTTTTGTAATGAGATCTTTATTTGTTGCTTATGATGGCCTAGATGGGTTTATCCTAAGTGGGGGATGGTATGTTGAATAGTAGGTTGTGGTGAGTTTTGACATCCTCGTCACTTTCTCCTATTCCTATTTAAGCTTGAGACATCGAGTTTCTAGTGGCATGTTGCATGTTTTGGAGTCTTATGTGAAAATGAGTTTCTATAGTCTCCTTATGATATACATGTTTTAAGTTGAATTCTTGTTAAATGAGAAAATGAGTTTTCATAATGATGTCTCTCATGTTTATATGCATATATGAGGAGGTGCTAAAATATTTCATGAGTTGACTAGTTGAGCATGTTTAAGTGTATTCTTGATGTGGCATGATTGTGTTTTAATGGGATAATTGCATATTGTGTTCTTTGATGTTGTTATGAGCATGAGGTGCCTTGGAGAAAGAAGTTCCTCCAAATAAATGAGAAATGGAAAAGGTTTGAGGCACGTTGAGTTGTAGGTGTGATTCCTATTTCCATAAATTTGAATGAAGTTGTGTTGTATGGACTTGTTATGTGGAGTTGATGTTTCCTCCTTTATGAGTGCTTTTATATTGATATTGTATGATTGTTGTGGGCTGCTAGTCTTGAGTCATTACCCTTAAGGTTTTAAATTGTCATTCGAGAACGAATGTTTCCAAGTGGGGGATAATGTAACGACCCTAAAAATGAACTCGTGAAACTAGAGCCTCGTGTGCTGGTATATAGTTGATAATTTTGTATAAATGCTTAAAAATGGTGTTAGAGGTCAGTTTGGTTGTGTTGGAGGTCAAACGTCAAGAGACGTCCACGACGTTCGGAAACTAGTCCTGTGTGTACTAGTGTGTTGTCCTTGATTTTGTGAGTTGTTTGGAGTCAAAAAGCAGTGGAAGTGGCCCTAGTGTCTAGATGAGCAAGTTTAGGGTCAAAACTCTCGGGTACGACTCCCCAAGGACCACCCTAAGGGTCCTTGAAGAGGACCCAAACGCTGACCTAAAAGCTGTCAAAACCAGTAGCCATCCACGAGCCCAATTGACGGGGAGTGGATTGGCTTCGTGAGTTGAGACTTAGTCTCCTCACCAAAGCCTCCCCAACACCCTCTCTAAACCTTTTGACGAGCAGCCAGGACGGGCTATCAATCCATCCACGGTCCGTGGATGGTGGCCGTCAATCTGCACTTTGCTGCTGTCCGAAAGTTTGCCAAGGTAAGTGAGGGTCAACTTCAAATGGTCATATTCTCTCTCTAAAGTTCTCTCAAGTTCAAGGAAGAAGAAGGTGGAGAGCTAGGGTTTCAAATTGAGGGTTCCTTCCACCAATTTTTTTTGGAATTTCATCAATTAAAGTATGGTGGCTCTTTATCTAAAGCTAGTTTTCTCTTTATAGCCAATCTCAAAAGAATTTTAAAGTTTTCCAAAAAGTTATGAAAAAGCTTGTTTCTCAATTCTCTCAAGGGTTCTTGCATGAAAATAGTTTGAATGATTAAATATGATGTTATTAATATTTGATTGAAGGTTTTTAAATGAAATACTCTATGAACCCTTGTCTTTCACAAAACCCTAGAATTTGCTTCTTAAGTGGTTGTTTTGCTTCAAATCCAAAGTTTATGAAATTGTGTTTGGATTGAATTTTATGGGTGACTCTTATGATTTTCTATATCTATCTATGATGAATTGTTGATGTATGGATGAATTGAGAGTTGTGGCCTTATGGGCAAGTCATGGATGAATTCTCTTGTGGTAAGTAAAATGGTGGGGACTTGAGTGTTGTTGAATATGGATTTGGAGGATGGTAAGTTGGCTTAATCTCATATTATTGATATAATT
>NW_006238979.1:1954377-2101588 GCF_000226075.1 Solanum tuberosum | reverse complement strand
CTTATGGTGGAGGTGTTTAATTATGGAATGTATTATGGACATGGCCTTGAAGGCATTATCTATTGAATTAAAGTGTTATCAAGTTATGAAGTGTAATTGTACTATGTGAAGGTATAAATGTGAAGGTATTTTTATGGACATAAGGTGATCTTGTATAAAGTGTTATTGCATTATGATTGAAAGTATGATCTCTTTTAATGTTCATATATGTGATGATGTTAGACTATGAAGAGTCTCTGTATGGTAATGTTGTGGCATGTTTGGTAGAATTAGATGTCCCTTATTGTTACATGAAAGCTTATGGAATGAATAAATGTCTAGGATCGGTAGACCTAAGCATGGCGCCCTTTGTATGAATGATAAAAGAGGACTTTTAGGCTAAGCCTTGAATCGGTAGACCTAAGCATGGTGCTCTTTCATAAGTCTAGACTACTAAGTGAATGAAAAACCTTGAAGTGATGGACCTTAGGGTGATGACCTTCTTCTTGTGTGAAATTATAGACTCAGAGTTAGTGGACCGGAACGGTAGAAAACATTCCCTAAGAAAATTAATGCTCTATCCTATTGAACCTTGATCGGTAGATCCTTGTGGTGCCCTTCTTGGTAGAAGTACTATGGGTCGGCTAGACTTAGTGATGGAGCCCTCTCTAGTACATACATGTGAATGAAATTACTCTATGGGAACTAAGGCTAAGCACCGAGCGGATATGGTTAAGAAGGTAGCCCTCTACGAGTATGAGGTTAGAGTACAATGAACTTCTTTGGATATCCCCTAAACGATGTGCCTACATGGGTTGCTTATTAGTTTTACCCTTGGCAAGCAGAACACCTTCCATGGAGTAGGGTAGACTCCGAATTCCATGCCTAGCTAGTATGGTCTAAGTTGGTTAATGCCTATTTCCCCTCATGTGGGATGTGCACTCTAGTTATTGGATAGGTTCTACAAAGTGTAGGTGGTAGTATGGGATGCTATCTATACATGGCACGAGTAGGACTAGAAGATGCTAAAGTGAGTTCCCTAATTCTAAATGACTATTACGTGAGAGTCCCCTAATTGCTTGAATGTCTCCTAAAATTGTGTAATAAAGAATGTTGACTTAGCATCTTATATTGTAATGATAAATTCCTTATCTATGGTAACCCTTAGGAACAGTTAGGTGTATATGAGGAGGTTGTATGGGTGGTCACTTCATGTCTCACTTAAGTGTGGCTTAGGGTGACTTGAGATAGAGCTTTCAAGATGATGAAATGACCTACTTGACTATGATGTTTATGTGTTGTACATTGGTACTAGTTGAGTATGTCTATTATGTGGGTATTGTCTTATATGTGGATGATGACTTGAAATGTGTCTCTTATACTTGTGTTATGAAGGTTTTTATCAAAAATGGCATGACATCATTTATTTCAAATAAATGTCCGTTTTAGCATGTGTTTGCATAAGCATCATACTTAGTACTTAATTGTGCTAATGCCATATTTTCTCTATTTTCTACAAGTGTAGGTTCCGGCAAGTGAGCGGGTTCTATACTAAGCTTGGGATTTGAGGTTCTTCTAAGATCTTGTGGTATGTCCTTATATGTCGAGGACAGGACTTTTCTATTCTAGTTTTATGATAAGGTTCTTGTAATAGACTTAATAGACTTATTTTGATTGTAAAGGGCCGTGTCCCTAGTATGTTTTCAGGTTTATGTCTAAGATGGCTAAGAGACTTAGTATTCTGCTTGTGTACCTTTGAAAGATGTTTTTAAAAGTTACCTTTGAGTCTTATGGATTTTGTTTTAAAGAGTTTTTAATTCCGCACTATTTTACATATCTAATGTGATGAATGCTAAGGGCTTGTATAATACCTCCGAGAGATCGAATACTCATGTTACGACTTGGGGGTGCTCTTGGGTCGTGACATGAGGACTCACCAAAACTTCTCTTATTGATCTACTATGATTCTAGCCACAAGAATGGAAGTCAATATAGCCGAACCCTACATTGGATAAGAATGTAGGCAAAAGTATATGTTAGTACAAGAATGTACTAAATATGATGGCTAGCATAAATCATCAACATAAGCATATAAGAGACATTAGTCAATATAAGACTTATACCGTAATCATAAGAGACAATAACATAAGTTAAGAGCATAAGAGACATCATAATAAGACATAGGCTATAATCATAAGAGATAACAACACATTCATAAGCATAATCAATGCATCTAGTTAAACATAACATAAGAGAAACACTTCATAAGCAACCTCAAAGCAAGCTTGTGCAAGGCATGGATAAGATCCCATAATTCCACTCATGTTGTGCAAGGCATGGATAAGATCCTATAATCCCACCTATGCTAAGCAAGTTACATTAGGTTCTTATTCATACCTATCATTACTTGATCTCATCCTTAGCTTACTTCTTGTAGACAAGGGAACATTCACCTTTAGTCACATATGTATTGGAAGGGACTTCCAAGCTACAATCCAAACTAAGTATACATCATAAGCATAAGCAATACACATATTCAACATATAGATTATCATAACATAAGAGGAACATACCCTAATCACCCTCGAAGCATACTTGTGCAATCGATGAATGAGATCCCATAATCTCACCCATACTAAGTAAGGCTCCTTGAGTAACCATAGTTCATAAGTCATATTCTTGTTATGTGAATTTAGCCTTAACCGACATAGACCATGTGAGATTAACATGGATTCCGATGTCTAACCCACACCGACAAGGGGTTGTTCTACTTGCCTAAGGTAGAACCATACTCTTAGCTTAGGTGGATGCAATTGCTAAGTAACCTACAGGGGCACATAGTGTATGGGATATGGAGATTGCTACTAGAAAGCCAGACTCAACTAAGGTAGAAGGTTTCCATCTCATGAGATACATACTTTGGGAACCTGGACTCAACTATTGTAGAAGGAACCCATTTGAAAAGTCAGACTCAACTAGTGTAAAATATTTCATTGGGAAGCCAAACTCAACTAGCGTAAAATATTCCATCTCATATTCAATATCCACTCGGTGCTAAGCATATTTCCCATTTGAGTTCATATTAAGTCTTGACTAAAATTCATATTTATGGAAGACTGTTTTGACACTCAATCCAACATAATTCATACTATAGCTCATTAGATCATGCGTGAGAATAACCCTTCACCGTCCATGTCTACATATAGATTCAATAGGTGAGAAAGCCTTTCAACCTTAGAATCATCATATTGTGAGAAAACCTTTCACATCATAATCATAATCATACATAAGTGTGTATATGAGAATAACCTTTTCACAACACAACAACTAGATCATAATCATATTCACTTTACTCTCAAAGTGTTCTTTAAGCATGTACATAATCTTCATAAAACTTGCATAATCTTATATCTTGCCCTTTCAAGGATCAAACCTCATATTGAATCAACACATCTAGAATCCACTACATTAGACATGGATATTAACATAATTCAAGTAGTCCAATTACTACAAGCATAATCTCATACTTCACCTCCTTGAGGTTCAAAACTTACTTTAAATCATCACACTTAGGCTTCAAGCACTAGACATGGATATCATCCTAACTTATGTGATTCTATCACTTGAGGCATTCAAACATTCATGAGGTAGATTAGGTGGGTAAGGTCCTTCTATAATAGTACCATATACAAACCAACATACATAATAACTTCATTCTCAAAGCCTTAGCATTTCTAATTCAGTCATATTAGCCTTACTCTCAAAGCCCTTCCAGTCATAATTCACCATACATACTTGATCTTAACCAATTCATGTCTATAAGCTTCCACCTTAAGAAACCTATTCATACTTCATCATATTATCCCCAATCTCAAGCACTATTAATTAGGATTCATCATACATATGCTAATCACATTCAATTCATGTCTATATGCTTAAATATCAAAAGGTCTACAATATATTTCATCAATTCTAGAAGATTACATCTAAATCCTTAATTTCCCCTTTCATGTCATAAAACCAACTTACTTCAATTTCATCTCTCTAGACATGGGTTAGGCATGTAAACATGTAATTTAATCTTAAAAACATGATATACTACTAATTCAATCATAAACAACCATAATCCACTCAATTGGATCAACATAAAACAATACCCACAATATACGAAGAAACCCTAACTAGAATTGGGGGTTCATCTTCATAATCGGGGAAAACATGGGGGCTTCATTGATGAAAGGAATCCATGAATGAATAATACATCATACCTTTATTACAAAGCCTAACAAGCTTGAAACAATGGATACTTGACCTAGCTCTTCTTCTTCTTCTTCTTCTTCTTCTTCTTCTTCTTCTTCTTCTTCTTCTTCTTCTTCTTCTTCTTCTTCTTCTTCTTCTTCTTCTTCTTCTTCTTCTTCTTCTTCTTCTTCTTCTTCTTCTTCTTCTTCTTCTTCTTCTTCTTCTTCTTCTTCTTCTTCTTCTTCTTCTTCTTCTTCTTCTTCTTCTTCTTCTTCTTCTTCTTCTTCTTCTTCTTCTTCTTCTTCTTCTTCTTCTTCTTCTTCTTCTTCTTCTTCTTCTTCTTCTTCTTCTTCTTCTTCTTCTTCTTCTTCTTCTTCTTCTTCTTCTTCTTCTTCTTCTTCTTCTTCTTCTTCTTCTTCTTCTTCTTCTTCTTCTTCTTCTTCTTCTTCTTCTTCTTCTTCTTCTTCTTCTTCTTCTTCTTCTTCTTCTTCTTCTTCTTCTTCTTCTTCTTCTTCTTCTTCTTCTTCTTCTTCTTCTTCTTCTTCTTCTTCTTCTTCTTCTTCTTCTTCTTCTTCTTCTTCTTCTTCTTCTTCTTCTTCTTCTTCTTCTTCTTCTTCTTCTTCTTCTTCTTCTTCTTCTTCTTCTTCTTCTTCTTCTTCTTCTTCTTCTTCTTCTTCTTCTTCTTCTTCTTCTTCTTCTTCTTCTTCTAGAGAGAAATATTTGAGAGGATGAACTTGGAGTTTTGATTTGGGTTTTGGGAATAAATGACTTAATTTGGGGAGTTTGAATAAAATACCTTATATAGGTGTATTAAAACTATACAAAATGACCTCAATTAATACTAACTAAATTTGGACTTTCCCACTTTATCCTTAATTAGGTAGCCTGGTGCCACGCACCAAGACCACTTTCACGAACCGTCAAGGGTTCCACCGCCTATCATGGTTCCCGTGGTCCCTTGACCAGTGGTTAAGGCACAAGGTCTTGGACCCCTTAAATTGAAGGCATGTCCACGGCCACTCCCATGAGCCATCTAGTCCTTCACGATCCGTGAAGTGGCTCTTGTGGTAGAGTCCAACTTGGGCAGCCTTGAGGGGCTCACTGCCTCACCACCACGGGTGGCACAACGAGCCGTGGTGGCCACCACGAGCTGTGAAGGCTCTCGTGGTCATGGGAAGTGCCATGGCAAGCATGGAGAAGCCTTGGCTCTTGCCTTGAACCTTGCCCCTTTGCCTTGGCTCATGCCCTCTAGTCTTGACTTGTATCCCTCAGACTTATCCCTAGATGGTCTACTAGAATACATGGTGTTACAATATCTCCCCCTTGGGGACATTCGTCCTCGAATGATGATCTAGACACCCTTACGCAAATGAAGACTCAAGACTAGAAGCCCATCATGCATGCGACATTAAAATAATGCACAATTCTAAGGAGGAAACATCAACTCCAACTTAAACATAAACAATGCATCACAAGGAAGTAGGAACTACATCTAACAACTCATTAAGCACGAAAACTCAACATTTCTCATATCAGTAGGAGGAACTACCTTCTCCAACTAAAATCATGCTCAACACAACTTTGTGGAGGCCTTATGCAACATATTTTCAAAAGCACAACTAAAGCATCTTTAACAAGTCATCTCATGGAGCCTATATGCAATCTATACTCATAACATACATCCAATGAGGAATCTCTCAACTCCAAGTTAGGACATGTTCATCAATTCGTCCCATGAAGTCTATAGGAAATTCTACTCAATGCACTTCATCATGCAATTTCAATTTCTTTCAAAGAACAAGTTTTCATGAACATGCATAACATAAGGAAATCATGGAAACATCTATAACACACATGACTTCACATAAAGAACAAATCATGAGAAACTCACCATCTTAATGCTAAAGGACGAATACAATGAAAAAGGATGAGGATATCAGGACTTCTTATTGGCTCTCGGCCTCCCAAGTAGAACCCTCACATAAAAGCCCTCACTAAAAGGCCTCTCCTTAACACTTTCATGGAAGCAATTTCTTTGCTCTTCTATTTCTTAACTTGCCATTCTAAGATCCCTACTGATATTTCTAAATTAGATAAAATTCTCATTAACTCCCAACTCTCCTTAAGGAATTTATGAATGTCGGATCTCCAACACCCTACTATATCCAAAAGCCAGGGAAAACCGAATAAACCGGTACCACTCATTAAGCAACTCTAGTTCACAAGCAACCTTACTAGCTCCACTCAAGATCAGTTATGAGCCTACTAAACCGGGACTAAACTTCCCAAACTCACAACACCTCTCAAGGTGAGAATTTTAAGCTAACCCAAATCATGAACATCTAGAACACTCAACGACCTTTCTATCTAAGCACACTATCTCCCCCTTGGGAGTAAGCCTATACGAACTCTCCTAAGCATTCTTTCTTGAAATTCTAAGGTCGGAGCAAGTCATCACTAACCTTTCACATCTATCGCACAAGATGATTCTAAACCATGGTGAATTACATTTCTACCCTTCTTAGAGGAGTCTACTCACTCAACACATTTAGGCATTACCTAAACACCCTATTCACCAAATCTATCCACATACCCTAAAACTTATCATGACAAAGTCGGGTTCTACCAACAAATAAGATAACCGTAATGCAACCCATCCAAACCAAAGGCAACATTAAAGTATATCATACCAAGTCTATCAAGTCACAAAAGACAAGAAACATCAAAATCTAAATAAGCATAAAACACATACCGGGAGCAACATTTGGAGGACATTATTGTTCCCTTTAGCTTGGAGAGCATAAAACCTAATTTGCTTTGGAGAATTCGCACCTGAACCACTTGGATCAACTTGATTACCCTCTGTTCCTCTAGCGGTGAGTACCGGGCAATCTCTGATTTTGTAACCACTCCTACCACAACCATAACAACCTTCCATACCGGCTAACAACCTACCCTCATGTCTTTTGCCACATCTAGCACTAAAAGGCCATAGGGACTCACTACTAATTCCTTGCGGTCTAGGATTAGACACCCTACCTTTACTATTCTTAGTAGCATTGGAGTAATCTTGTCCGGAGGACTTCACATGAGAGAAATCACAATCCTTATTTCTAGACCTCTTCTTCTCCCTAGTTCTCCCTTCTAGTTTCTCTTCCTCAATTTGTTGAGCATACGCCATAAGACGAGAAATATTCATATCATGATCAAGCATGGCCGTACGACATTATTTCACTACTAACTCAGACACTCCCGACACAAACTTACTCATTCCTGACCTAGGATCGAACACTGGGTGAACCTCAATGCATATTCGTTAACACTTATATTACCTTGCCTAAGGTTAATGAACTCAAGCACTAAATCTTCTCTCATCTATAATGGGAAGAACCTATCTAGAAAGGCACTCTTGAACCCTTCCCACTCTATGGGACTCATTCATACCGGTTTAGCCTTTTTCCAGTTATTAAACCAAACTTGAGCAACCCCTTTTAGTTGATAAGAAGCCAACTCCACCTTTTATACCGGAGTTACTACCACAAAGTCCAACACCTTAGAGACCTCTTCTATAAACTCTTGAGGATTTTCCTCCATTTTTGACCTATAAAATTCCAGAGTTTCTATCCCAGCCTGAGTCAATAGTTGAAAACCAAACCTAATCTTCTCATTTGTCACTTTCTCTTCAAACAGGTCAATTGGAGCTTGAGGAGGAACTTCTTGATCCACTTTGTGTTTCCTCATTCCTTCTAACGTTTTCCCTTGTAGTAGTCATATCCATAAAACCAACGGGCACGAATTAGGAGAAACATCTAATAAAGTAAACTTTGTGGCACGAGTTAGAGAATGAAGAAGTGAAGTTTCCTAAACATCCAATAGCCTCATATTCATAAATGTGGCGCGCTTCATATTTATGAAAAAGACTCTACTAGATGTGGTTTGAGACATCCTAGAACCATTCTAAACCTTCTGCTCTGATTATTAAACTTGTCACGACCCAGGGGTACCCCCTAGATGTAACATGGCACATATAACCCCGAAGGACCCCATGTAATCCACTTAGCATATCACAACATAATATAATAGCAATGTAAGGAAATTTAAAACATTTTTCGATACAATCAAAGTTTCATAAAATGAAGTGGACGTCTATTACACTTGTCTCAAACCATCTAATACTTGAAAAGAGTTAGGGACACAACCCATACAAAAGTCTAAACATAAAAGAAAGAGTGAAAGACATAAAAGGAAAAGGTGATCAAGTCCTCGATGATATGAGGACTCACCAAAACTTCTCTTATTGATCTACTATGAACTTAGCCACGAGGATGGAAGTCATTATCGCCAAACCCTATATTTGATAAGAATGTAGGGAAAAGTATGCGTTAGTACAATAATGTACTAAATATGATGGCTAGCATAAATCATCAACATAAGCATAAAAGAGACATTAGTCAATATAAGACATAAACCGTAATCATAAGAGACAATAACTTATGTTAAGAGCATAAGAGATATCATAATAAGACATAGGCTATAAGCATTAGATATAACAACATAGTCAAAAGCATAATCAATACATCTAGTTCAACATAACATAAGAGAAACACTTCATAAGCAACCTCAAGGCAAGATTGTCCAAGGAATGGATAAGATCCCATAATCCTACCCATGCTAAGCAACTCACTTTAGGTTCTCATTCATAGCTATCATCACTTGATCTCATCCTTAGCTTACTTCTCATAGACAAGGGAACATTCACTTTTAGTCACATATGTATTGGAAGGGCCTTTCAAGCTACAATCCAAACTAAGCATACATCATAACCATAAGCCATAATCATATTCAACATATAGATTATAATAACATGAGAGAAACATACCATAATCACCCTCAAACCATACTTGTGCAATGCATGTATGAGATCACATAATCTCACCCATCCTAAGTAAAGCTCCTTGAGTAACCATAAGTTATAATTCATATTCTTGTTGTGGGAATTTAGCCTTAACCGACATAGACCATGTGAGCTTAACATGGAATCTGGTGTCTACCCCAATCCAAAAAAGGGTTGCCTAAAGTAGAATCATACTCTTAACTTATGTAGATCCAATAGCTAAGTAACCTATGGGGGCACATAGTTTATGGAATAAGGAGATTGCTACTAGAAACTTGGACTCAACTAAGGTAGAAGGTTTCCATCTCATGAGAAAGATACTTTGGGAACCCGGACTCCACTATTGTAGAAGGAACCCATTTGGAAAGCCGGACTCAACTAGTGTAAAAGATTTCATTTAGAAGCCAGACTCAACTAGCGTAAACGCTTCCATCTCATATTCAATATCCACTAGGTGCTAAGCATATTTCCCATTTGAGTTCATATTAAATCTTGACTTAAATTCATATTTATGGAAGAATGTCTTGACACTCAATCCAACATAACTCATACTATAGTTCATTAGATCATGCGTGAGAATAACCTTTCACCGTTCACGTCTACATATAGATTCAATAGGTGAGAAAGCCTTTCAACCTTAGAATCATCATATTGTGAGAAAACCTTTCACATCATATCATAATCATACATAAGTGTGTATATGAGAATAACCTTTTAACAACACAACAACTAGATCATAATCATATTCACTTTACTCTCAAAGTATTCTTAAAGAATGCACATAATCTTCATAAAACATGCATCATATTATATCTTGCCCTTTCAAGGATCAAAGCTCATATTGAATCAACACATCTAGAATTCACTACATTAGACATGGATATTAACATAATTCAAGTAGTCCCACTACTACAAGAATAATCTCATACTTCACCTCCTTGAGGTTCAAAACTTACTTTCAATCATCAAACTAGGGTTCAAGCACTAGACATGGATATCATCCGAACTCATGTGATTCTTTCACTTCATGCATTCAAACATTCATGAGGTAGATTAGGTGGGTAAGGTCCTTCCATAATAGTACCATATATAAACAAACATACATAATAGCTTCACACTCAAAGCCTCAACATTCCTAGTTCATTCATATTAGCCATAGTCTCAAAGCCCTACTAGTCCTAATTCATCATACATACTTGATCTTAGCCAATTTATGTCTATAAGCTTTCATCTTAATAAACATATTCAGACTTCATCATATTACCCCCAATCTTAAGCACTACTAATCATGATTCATTATACATACATTAATCACATTCAATTCATGTCTATATGGTTAAATATCAAGAGGTCTACAATATATTTCATCAATTCTAGAAGATTACATCTAAATCCTCAATTTCCCCTTTCATGGCATAAAACCAACATACTTCAATTTTATCTCTCTACACATGGGTTAGGCATGTAAACATGTATTTTCATTTTAAAAATATGATATACTAATAATTCAATCATAAACAACCATTATCCACCCAATTGGATCAACATAAAACAATACCCACAATATAAGAAGAAACCCTAACTAGAATTGGGGTTCATCTTCACAATTGGAGATTTTGATTTGGGTTTTGGGAATAAATGAATTAATTGGGGAGTTTCAAGGGTTAAATTAGCTTATATAGGTATATTAAGACTATACAAAATGACCTCACTTAATACTAACAAAATTTGGAATTTCCCACTTTACCCTTAATTAGGCAGCTTGGTGCCAGGCACCAAGACCACCTTCACGAAATGTCATGGGTTCCATGGCCCATCATGGTGCCCGTGGTACCTTGACTAGTGGCTAAGCCACAAGGTCTTGGTCCCCTTTAGTTGAAGGCATGTCCACGGCCACTCCCACGAGTCGTGAAGGCCTTCACGAGCCGTGAAGTGGCTCGTGTGGAGGAGGCCAACTTGGGCAGTCTTGAGGGGCTCACTGCCTCACCACCTTGGGTGGCACCATGAGCTGTGGTGGCCATCATGAGCCGTTAAGGCTCTCGTGGTCATGGGCAGTGCCATGGCAAGCTTGGGGAAGCCTTGGCTCATGCCCTCTAGTCTTGACTTGTAGCCCTCAAACTTAGCCCTATATGGTATACTAGACTACAGGGTGTTACATGGATGTAACCCGTGCATCACATACAATATCTGAAAAATAAAGACGAAAAGAAGTGAAAGGTTCGGTCCTCAGAACATATGGACTCACCAATCTTTAATCTACTAAAGTGATACCTAGCTACATGGATGCAAAATTGGAGCATCATACCCTACATTTGTAAAGAATATAGGGAAGAGTATTCGTTAGTTCAAAGAATGTACAAGGTATGATTGCAATTCACATAAGAGTATGAAATCATGCCAAACAGGACTTTTCGTGACATGCAATGACCAAGTTAAACCATAAGATAAGAGATTAGAAAACACGAATCATAAACATAGTCAATGCAAGCTAACATTTTTCAAACATTTGTGAGATACTTCTAAAAGTAACCTTAGTTCATTATTGTGGGAAGTATCCTTAACCGACATAGAGACCATGTGAGCTATAACATGGAATTTAGTGTCTACCCCACATCAAAAATAGGTGTTCTCACTTGCTAAGGTAAGAGCCATGAACTTCTAGCTTAAGTGGATCCACTAGCTAATGTCTATCTAGACATGGGTAATTGCCACTTGTCCACTCGGTGCTAAGCATAAATCCTATGGAATAGTCATTAGTATTAACTTATCTTAACAATCTTGATATATGGGTATTCTCCACTTGTCTTATCATTAGAGGACATGGTAATCACTGCTGGCCTCATCATTAGAATAGCTCCTTAACTTGATTAATCTTAGCTTAGAAAACATTTCAATCTTATGAATACCTTATGTGAGAAATCCTTTCACAATCATGCTTTTATGTATATGTGAGAAATCCTTTCACAACAAAATCAACATTATTAGTTCACTCTCAAATCATCCTTGAATAATTTTCATCAATAGCATAAAGAACATACATATCTTCATAAACTCATCTTTCATGATTCAAAAGCTTCGATAAATTCTAGAAAACATGGATTTCACATGGGTTCATGATTATTCAACATAGAAACATCCAATTACTTCAATTCATGCAAAAAAAGACATAAAAAATTAATTAGATCATAATTAGAAAGAACCCATGTGATTGACTAAAAATGCTAACTTCCATTGAAGATTCTATATTGCCAAATTGGAGAATTTAGGAACCCTATAAAGGAAAGGACTCCATAGGTGAATACTATCATACCTTCATGCCAAGAGCTTACAATCAATGGTGAATTTGGCGGCTTGACCTTGGAAACCTAGTCTTCTTCTTCAAACTTTTAGAGAGAGAAATATTTGGGGAAGAACTTTGATAAACATTGAGAATTTAGAAGAATAAGTCCAATTGGGGAAATTTAGGGGGTAAAACGTTTATATACGATTAAAATAAAAAGTAAAACGACATAGTATTGGGTTACTTCCCATACTTTGGAAGACATGTTAAGATCTTGTGTTATTGATTTTAAGGGTAATTGGGATGACCATTTGCCATTGCTAAAGTTTTCTTATAACGATACCTATCACTCAAGTATTGATATGGCTCCATTTGAAGCATTATATGGTAGGAGGTGTATTTCTCCTATAGGTTGGTTTGAGGTGGGTGATGTTGCCCTAATAGGTCTTGAATTGGTACAAGAGGCCATAGAGAAAGTTCGACTTATTAGAGAAAGGTTAAAAATGTCTCAAAGTCGGCAAAAGTCATATGCCGATGTGAGAAGAAGAGATCTTGAGTTTGATGTTCATGATTGGATTTACTTGAAAATCTCACCCATGAAGGGTGTAATGAGGTTTGGTAAGAAAAGGAAGCTTAGTCCCCTATATGTAGGCCCAAATCAGATTTTGAGACGTGTTTGTAAGGTTGCTCATGAGCTAGATTTGCCAAATGAGTTGGCATCAGTGCATCTACTTTTCCATGTCCCTATGTTGATGAAATGTATTGGTGATCCGACATACATAATTTCCTTAGAAGGTTTGGGAGTTAAAGAGAATCTTTCTTATGAGGAAGTTCCGGTTTGCTTGGAGTTGATGTGTCCTCCTTGGATGATAGCTTGGAGTTGAGGTTTCCTCGCTACATATGTGCATTGCATGAATAATGGGCTGTTAGATTTAGTTTCACCCCTCTTTTTATGTTTTGATAACGTCCTAGCTTGGAGTCGACAGTTCCTCCTTAGTTATATGAATTTAGATAAAGTTACATTGTAGGTTGGGTTGTTAGTTCCTCTCCTACACTTTTTTGTAATAGCTTGAATCTCATTCGAGGACGAATGACCCCAAGGGGGAGATATTGTAACACCTAGGATCTGAAAGAGGGTAAATAGCAATTTTTAGGAATTCGCAGGTGCCAGCACGAGGGACACCGATGGCCCATTGATGGGACCACGGACCGTAGGTGTGGTCCGTGAGTGGGCACCCAATTAGGGGTTCAAGCAGTTGGAACCACGACCAAAACCAATGGACCATTAGTGGGACCACAGTCAGTTGTCCAAACCCCCCAAAGAAAGTTTCTAACCACCATTGACAAACTTGTAGGACGGACCGTTGGTCTATCCACGGTTCGTCGACTGGTCGCCGTAGGTCATGAACTGCCAGTTATTGTTGGGGCAGTTGGGTCTTTTCGTAATTATTTTATTCCTATACTACGTCGTTTTACCCTTCACTAAGACCCCTATATAAGTGGTTTCAACCCCCAAATTAGCCAATTCACTTCATTCTCTCCAAATTAATCAAAAAGAAGAACTCTCCATTAATTCTCTCTCTAGAAAGCTTGAAGAAGAAGGATTCAACCTAGGATTTCAAGTCAAGCATCAATTCCTCTGTTGAAGATAAGCATTTGTCTTTGAGGTATGATAGTTTTCATCCATGGGTTCCTTCCATTCATGGAGTTCCTAAATTACTCTATTTTCAAAGTTAGAAATCCCCAATTGAGTTAAGGTTTTCCTCAATTGTCATGGATTCTTTTCATTATTGGGTTAACTAATTGAATTATGAACTCTTATGTATTAATTGATGAATTACTATGACTTTATGATGATTTCCCCCATAAACCCATGTAATCTCTATGTTTTCAAGTTAACATCATATGGTGTGGGATATTAATTATAAAGGAATAGTTTTATGAAATTAAGCATGTATTTCTAGCTTTTCATGCATTTATGATGAAATCCATATCTAACCCAAGTTTTCTAAATGTTGATGATTGAAAGTGGGTTTTGAACCTTTAAAGGTAAATTATGTAATCACCCATGTTCTTATGAAATCTATGGAAATGTTTTAATGATGCTTTGAGAGTAAAGTATCAATGATGACGATGTAGATGTGTTGTTGAAAGGATTTTTGTTTCTCATATACACATAAAAGCAAGATGAGAAAGGTTTTCTCACATAATAAGGATTCTAAAGTTGAAAGGTTTTCTCACCTAATTGAATCAAAGATTAAAAAGTATCCTAATGAACCTAGCTTGGATTGATTATTGAAAGATACCTTTCCATGGATGATGACTTAGCTTGGATTGGAAAGATGACGTGTCTTTTCATGGATAATATGAACAAGAAGAAATGACTATTCTGTGGGATTTATGCTTAGCACCGAGAGGATATTGAGATGGAAGCTCTCCCATTAGTAGAGGTCGGGTTTCTAGAAGCAATCTCCTTATACCTTACCTATGTGCCCCCATAGGATGATTGTCTAAATATAAATTAGCTAGTGGATCCACTTTGGCTTAGATTTATGGTCCTTACCTAGGTAAGTAGGACAACCTATTTTTGGTGTGGGAGACACTGGGGGATCAGGTTATAGCTCCCATGGTGTCTATGTCGGTTAAGGCTAATTCCCCACATTAATAATGAACTAAGGTTATTTCAAGAAGTATCACATATGTGTTCAAAGATTTTAATGATGTTAGATTGCATTGACCATGGTTTATGACTTATGTTTTCTAACTCTCTTATATCATGTTTTAGCTTGGTGAATTGCATGTCATGAAATGAAATGTCCCTTTTAGCATGATTTAAATGTTTTATGCATAACTATCATACTTGGTACATTGTTTTGTACTAACACATACTCTTTCCTACATTTCTCCAAATGTGGGGTCCGACAGTCAGGTTTCTCAGTTTCATGGTTACTTGTTGATTTCGAGATTCTCGAGCTTTGGTGAGTCCTCAAGCCTCGAGGATGGATGTTCATTCTTTCACTTTCTTTCATGTATTTTACTTTTGGATATGATGTATGTGCTAGGCCCAATTCTATTCTATTGTACTAGATGGCTATTTAGACAAGTGTTTTAGACTTCCTCTTTTCTTTTATAAAACTTATTGTACTTGGACTATTATTTTACTTCTACTCATCTATTTCTTATGTTATGAAAGCTAAGTAGCTTGTTTGGGGTCTTTCGGGGTTATATACGACATGTTACATCTATGGGGTACCCTTGGGTCGTGACACATGGTTTAGAGGGTTTGATAATCCTCTGGTTCAGACACGGAGTTGGGCAATCTATCACCTGAGTTGCCCTCACTTACTGAAGTAGTGAGGTGGGTGGCATAGATGCCCATACTGTCGGAGCTCTGCTCTGCTGGAGTTGGCACCACGGGCTTCTTTCCCTTGCCTTTTCCCCCTTTTGGAGGAAGATTGGCTTGTGTAGTTCGGGTGGGTTTAGCACCCTCGTTAATAACAATACCCCTTACACGCTTTCGAGGAGGTTGATTCCTTCTATGTACCTTGGGTCTAGCCATAACTGCTACATAACATTGAATAACTCAATCCGTTAGAAACAATTCAAAAAATGATCAAAGTTTCAAAAATTGGAGGAAAAGTCGCCTAGTCGTTCGATGAATCATCAAATCCATTTGGCGAGACAAGTCGGGCTCGCCAAATGTTCCAGACAAAAAATTCTCAGAAATCAACATAAGTTGGCAATGTACAAGGTCTTTCGATGATTGGCTGACACCATTCCGCGAATTAAAAGTAGCTCGCCGAAAGTTACAGAACATTTTCAAAAAATTGGGGCACAGAAGGGTGAGCTCAGGCATATCACCGAATATTACAGAATCATTTTAACAAACTTAAGGATAAAAAAGGCGATCCAAGGGTCGTTAGGTGAACCGCCAAACCATTCGACGAGTTCGACCCAATTCGCCGCACAGCCCAGCATGCCAGATTTTGACCCCAACCTTCAATTTTTAACCCGCAGCCCATGAGAACGAAATTAAACACTTATTCTTTGCAATTAAACCTAGACCCACGTCATTAATGATCTCGGGGTACTCAAACTTCCCCCGATTTATCCAAAATTTACCAATCGACGTCTTTTGCCCTTAAGAATGACGTCACCCGCTCTATCATTAGGGAAGATCCATTTATCGGTGCAATTGGGGTTACTCAGACTTCACCCACACTAGACCTATCATATTAACAACATAACCCACAATTATAATCATGCATACACAGGGGATTTCACAAAAATAGGCCACCAAACACAATATGAGGTTGCGCGGGCACAAACTAACAATAATCAATCCAAACAAATAGTACTGCGCAACTGAATCAATAAGAATACGATCTTGCATTTTAAATCCGAAAAATTTAATGGCGGGGTTCGGATAACCAATCTCTGGAGTAGATAAACGAATGCTAGGCTAGAGAGTTGACAAGCGAAAGTGTACAAAATCCCCCCTGAGCAATTGATCCCTCGCAAAACAACAAGAATAGCAATCTAAAATCTAGTTGGGAAAGTGCAAAAGTTGGAAAATAAGAAATGAAGGGAGCTTTTGAATTTAAAAATGGTTTTGGTCTTTTGACCCTTCAGTTCGCTCACTGGTCGGCGATGGTCACTTATGTCGCTGACCATTCGTCAATGCGCCGAATGGCGCTTTTGTCCGCCAAAGTTTACAGAACCTCCAACCATTTTGTTTGTCCTAAAGGTGATCCAAATCGGTCTCGCCGACTTGTTCAACGAGTCACCAATTTGTGCCTGAGATCGCCTAATTGCTCCTTTTCCTAATATTTCTAATATTCAACCTGCATATTCAACACCTGTTATTCAAACCGCAATGACAAAAGAAAAAAACTTGGGTTGCCTCCCAGGAAGCGCCTTATTTAACGTCGTGGCACGATGAGGATACACTGTCAAGGTTCATTCTTTGGGTTAACTAAGGTATCACTTGGTAGACCCCCTTTTTGCCTCGGGTTTAAATTAGATGATATTTGGAACATTTGCATTTCCAGCTGTTTAATGGACACCGAGCGAGAAGTGATAGTCTGGCTTAGAGTTGAGACGTCCTCTTTCATTTCTTTGAGCACTTTGTCCGGCCCTTCCACTTTATTGAGAATGTGTGCAAGCATATCTTCAGTGCATAAATTTTTTGGGTCAACCATTTGCTCTTTTAGGTTTTTACGCTCATGGGGAGGTACATATCTCTCTTTGTCACCGTCTCGCTCCCTCCAATTTATACCACAGTCACACCATTCCTTATCACGGTCCTTCCGACCTTCATCACTCTCTCTATTCCAATCTTGGTTCCCAACTAGCCTTGGATAATTTTGGCAAAAACCTCCTCCCTGATTTTCTAGAAAGTGTACTTATTCATTGTACAAAGTTTCAAAGTACGCATCATTGGGATTTACTTTGCTAAGTCGAAATGCGTTCACAACCTTAGAACCACTACCCATGACATTTTTTGACGAAAGATCCAATTTTGGTCATCATTTTAGACGTGTTTTCATCCCGCTCTTGGTCCTTTTCTATTTTTCCTTTGTCATCCTGAACGTCGAAGGAGACACTTGATCCTCCCTAGTATACCAATCACAGTTTATCTTCGTCATTCAATCAAGGAGAGTCGACGCTATTTCAACAGGTTGCTGCATAATTCCTCCTTGGACAAGCTGGTCAGCCACGCCTTTGTTGACTGAATCTAGACTTCGGTAGAAATGTTTTATCAACACATTTTTCGAGAGTCCATTAGTTGGACATTGGAGTAACAGGTTTTGAAACCTCAGCCAAGTCTCATGGATTGGTTTACCATCTAAACGTTTGAAGCCCTGAATATTATCTCTCAATGTCGTCATCTTCGAAGGAGGGAAAAATCTTATGTATAAGCTCTTCCCAAGATGTAATCGAGTCCCTTGGTAGGTCAGCTAACCACTTTATTGCTTCCCCATCAAAGAAAAAGGAAACAACCAAAGCCAGACCGACTCTTGTGAGATGTTCTTAAACGTAAATGGACCACACATGTCCATAAAATTCTGGATATGGTCATGGGGATCCTCATGAGTCAGCCCTCCGAATAAACCCTTCATTTGCAATAGTTGCAACATCGTGCTAGTAACATGGAATACCACATTTCCCACGACCGGAGGTAAATGAATAGAACCCACACTACTGAATTGAGCTTCATTAACCTCATTCAAGTTACCGACGTCATCTTATGTCCAAGTTAACTAGCGTTACTCCCGTTCACACTCATCTCGTCACATGTTCACCAGTAACCAACAATAAACAAAAAACAAAGTAAGTCGATTCAACTTCAAACAACATTAGATCATAGATTAACTTCACTAAAAGAATTCTAAAAAGCTCACTCACCGGCAGCGGTGCCATTTTCTTTTAACGCTCAACTACACTTCATCGAATTCTAAGTGTAGGAGATCTCAATCTAGTATAAACCCAACGAATAGTTGGGGTCGATCCCATAGCGAGTGATATAGTAGAGAATTCAATTATGAAGTGACATATATGTTCTAATTGGTTTTAGGAATAAATTATCGAAACAATTAAAGTAAATTGAAGGGGCTGACAACTATTGTCAAATTGGGGGATTGGATTTGTCAACTAACAACTACGAAAATTGGGGAGTAATAAAGTAGAGAGGGATCATAGGGATGTGATCGACTAATTGAGAATTTCGCTATAAGGGTGATTACTATTTACTGAAAACCTTTGAATCTTAGTGGGTAGGCTAGGCTTTAGATGTAACAACTATCTCTCGATCAACTACTACGACTCAAGCGAGTTCTCTCGATCATCGACAGGTATAACAATTAGGAACAACCCAAAAGTTTAATTAATCTACTATCTCGAGCTAGATTGGTAGGATCGAATTAAGCACTTTCTCAAGTTGAATCCACAAAAACCTAATAACTACAATCATCAATTGATAACTTTAATTCTAAAACCTCTTTCTCAAGCAAGCATAGAATACTAGATTAGAACTGTATTTGCAACTACAATTCATGAATTAAAACTCAGTTATCAATCGAACCCACTTCAAAACAACAATTAAATAAGTAATTACTAACACCCATAAGCTAATTGAGAAAATTAATCACATAATCACACCCCCAATAATGGGGGTTTTAGCCACACTTTATAAAAGGAAGGAAAATATTACCAACTTCTCCATCAACTGGGTAACCAAATTCGAGTCTTCACAATGCTTCAAATTAACTTAAAATCGGAACCCAACTTAAAATTGTACTCAAAAACTCTAAAAATAGTGTTTGGGATCACAAACTCCAGGTTAGAATTCTCAAACACTCAGAATATTCACTTAAAATTTCGAAACTCCTTTTCATCATTTAAAAATTGGCATTTATACACTTCTGGATTTTCAGCTTTTGGACTAATCGGTGGAATTAGTCGAGCATCGCCGACCAGGTCGGTGATGTTCCAAGTATCCCTCTTCATCGCCTACCTTACTTGCCTCTTCACCATTCGACTTCTGTAACTTTAGGCGATCAGGGTCCTTGTCACTAATCCATTCGGTGGTTCGCCAAAGGTCCATTTCCATGGCCGAGTTGGCTTTTCCCCAAGACTGGCAAGCTGTAACTTTTGGCAAGCTAAAGTATCACTCGACAAGTCACCGAGTGGTCTTGACGATCATCAGCTCTCCTTATCTTCTGCTTTTTCAGTTTTTCCACTTCTTTTTTCTTGGTAATGTCCTTGCCTTGCTCTTTTGCCTTTATAAATGCAAATTAGCACTTAAACAATAGTTTTGAGCATATAGTAGGCATCGAGGACACTAAAACTATGAATAATAGGCCCTAAATGAGTCAAAATCCCATACTCATCAGTACCCACCCTTAGGTTCATGGGAGCTAAAAACTCCCTATTTTCTTGAGTCATTATAGCTTGGGCCAATGTGTGAAATGTGGCTCGAAAATCATCATTAGTCACTTGTTCAACCAAAGGTTCGACTGATACTTAAGAAACCTCGGGCTCCACATTTACATGAGAATTCTTTCTTCCTTCGTGGAGCCATATTTTGAAAAGCATAAACATGGTTTAGGAGAGGTGGACCTTTATAGAGATAAACTATATGGCACATCTTTGGAGTAATCAAAGAAGTGGAGTTTCCTAAATATGTTATAGCCTCTTATCCGTAAATGTGGCCTGTTTCACACACATGAAAAAGACTTTAATCTACGTAGCTTGTGAGACATCCTAGGACCCTTCTAAACCTTGTGCTCTTAATACCATGTTTGTAAACCCAAAGTATACGCTAGACGTGACATGGTGTATAAGACCATGAGAGGCCTTACACAAACCAGTTAACATACATCATACAAGATAATAGAAATAAAAATTTCAAAAGAAATAGTCCTTTATCATATAAGAGTTCAACAAAGTGGAAGTCTAACGTAGTCTCAACAATATATCTATTACATCCAGAGGAAGTGGTTGGGACATAACCCATACACCACATGCAAATGTCTGCAAATTGAAAATAAAGGAAAGCTATAAAACTGTCTTGGTCCTTAGAATATAAGGACTCACTAATCTCTGCATTTGTGTGAGAGAGATCAACAAGTCACAAGTATGTGATGTAGGAGCATCTACCCCTATATTACGAGATAATGTAGGTACAAGTATGCATAATAAACTGAGTATACTAAGTATGATAGCATTGTATAAAAGTTATGAAATCATGCAAAATAAACTTTACATGGCATGCAATGACCAAGCTAAATCATGAGATAAAGGGGTTTAGAAAACATAAGACCAAAGCATGATCAATGCAAGCTTGACATAGTTAAACCACTTTGTGAGATACCTTAAAAGTAACCTTAGCTAATTATTTTGGGAAGTTTACCATCAAGCGACATAGACCATGTGAGATATAACATGGAATCCATTGTACCGTGTAATACCCGGAAACTAGTAGGCTAAAAGAGAGCCTTATGTGAGGGTTCTAGAGTTTGACGTGAGGGTTAAAGTAGTGAATTTAGTTTCTCGTACTTAGAATGAAGGGTATAGGGTTAGAACGTCAAGGTATGACTCCCCAAGGATGAACCAAGGGTCTTTGAAGAGGACCCTAGAAAACCACCCCAAAATCTGCCTCAAGGCAGTGCACCCACATGAAGGATTCATGCCCCATAGGGTGACCCACGCCCCTTGGATGAGGGGACGTGGGTCAAGGGCTCAAAAGCATGATCCAGTAACTCTACCCACAGATGACCAGCATGCCCCGTGGGCGTGGTCTCGTGGGTGAGGCAGTGTGGTCCTTTAAGTCGGTTTAAGTGATGGCTTAGGGAAATTTTTATAATTAATTAGGGTTTAAGTGGTCCCCCTTTGTATTATTTTAGACCACCTATATAAAGATATTAGACCCCTAAATATATTGATCCTAGTCATTATTTTGAATTCACCAAAGAAACCCAATTCCCTCCAAGAAATTCTCTCTCTAGAAAACTCAAAAAAGAGGAAGAAGAAGAAGAAGAAGAAGAAGAAGTAGAAGAAGAGGATCAAGCTAGGTCAAATTCTTCCAATATTCTAAGCTTTGTGAGAGATTTATAATCAAGGTATGATATCTTATTCATACATGGATTCTTCCATCTACGGAGTCCCTTAGAAATCCCCCAATTATGAAGAAGAAATCCCTAATTCAAGTTAGGGTTCCTTCCAATATTATGGGTTAAGTTGAGTATGAATCCAATTGAGTGGATATTACTTGTTTATGATTGATTTAGTAGTGAATCATGTTATTATGATGATATTATATGATTTCCATGGGTAACCATAGTATAATTGATGAAAATGTAGTAATGTGGGTTTATGCCTTGTGAAGGGAAATTGAGGATTTAGAGATGGTCTTCTGGAATTGATGACTTGTATAGTAATAATTCAAGAATAAAAACAAGTAAACATGAATTGAACTAGATTATATGATATGTGATGGATCATTACTAGTAAGGCTTGAAGTTGAACCTTTATGATGATTTATGAATAGAATCACTTAACAATGAGGCATGTGATTAGAATGCCTTGAAATCTAGGTATGGATGATGATTGTAAGAAGTAGAGATTTGAGGGTAAGTCTTGTAGTCATGAAAGTTGATTGCTAGGGCTTTGAGAGTAAAAGCTAATATGTTGAATTATGAATGTATTGGCTTTGAGAGTGAAGCCTATATGAGAATGGTAGACTAGTAGATATCATTGTTGTGGAAGGACTTTACCCACCTCATCTACCTTATGAATGTTTGAATGTATAAAGTGATAGAATCATTTAAACATGGGTTGGTTGTTAAGGACATCCCTCCACGAGTCATGAGTTAAGTAAAGTTTAATAATTAGTCTAAGGGGTGTATGTTTGGCCCGAATGGATATTGACAATGAGGTAGAGACCCACACATAGTAAAGTCCAGGTTTCCTTAAGGTGGCTCTCATGAGATGGAAGCCTTCACCTAGTGTAGTCCAGGTTTCTAGTAGCAATCTCCGTATCCAAGGGACTCAGACGTGCTTAAAGAAGTATCTCGTAGAGTTCAAGAAGATGAGCTAAGACATAGTTAGAGTGGAATCTCATAGTGTTCCAAAAGTAATAAAGTAAGACATACTTGAGATGGTATCTCCTAGTGTTCAAAAGCATTAATGAACTAAGACATGATTAATGAAGCATCTCCAAGTGTTCAAACATAATGAACTACGACATGATTGAGGAAGCATCTCCAAGTGTTCAAATACCTAATGAACTTAGACATGCTTAGTGAAGTACCTCATAGTGTTCAAAAGTAAGGAAGAGGGACTATGATGTGCTTAAAGAAGTATCTTCTAGTGTTCCAATGTCTTAAAAGAGTGATTAGTTCTTAACCAAGAAGTAAGAGTATGAGAACCTAAAGTGGTACTTAGTATGGATAGGATTATGGGGTCTTATTCATGCATTGCACAAGTATGACTAAAGGTTACCTAGAAAGTGTTCACTGATATGATGTATGTTTAGATATGATTGTGCTATAGCTTCCTTCCTTGTGATGATTGACTAAAGGTAAGATATTCCATTGTCTTTGAGAAATAAGCTAAGGATGAGATCAAAGATTGTAAGTATGTATGATTGCCTAAGGTGGTACTTAGTGTGGGTGAGATTATGGGGTCTTATCCATGCATTGCACAAGTATGACTTGAAGATACTTATGAAGTGTTCTTCTTATGATATGGAAGACTAAGGGTTGACTAATGCTTATATGATGCCTATGTTGGAGACTATTCTTATTATTATGATATTTTCTCTTATGCTTATAATTTATGTTTCATGCAGTATCTCTTATGATTATGGCATCTGGCTTATGTTGACTAACCCTTATGTTATGCTTTTATGATGTTATTCTAGATATCATATTTAGTACTTTTTTACTAACGCATACTCTTGCCTACATTCTCATCAAATGTAGGGTTCGGCGATTTTGTGTTCCATTCTTGAAGATAGGTTTCTAGAAGTGTAAGGAGTTAAAAACTTGGTTAGTCCTCATAGGATCGAGGATTTGATCACCTTTCTTTTATGTCTTTCTTTTATGTTTTTGACTACTGTATGGGATGTGTCCCAAGAGCTATTCAAAGTTGTTTAGATTGTTTGAGACAAGTGTAATAAGAATTCCTCTTTGCATTTATAAAGACTTTGATTGTATGAAAAATGTTTTAAAATATCCACATTTTTCTATTATCTTATGTTATGATATGCTAAGTGGCTTACATTGAGTCCTTCGGGGTTCTATGTGTCATGTTACATCTAGGGTGTACCCTTGGGTCGTGACAAACTTGGCAGAGCACAAGGTTTAGAATGGTTCTAGGATGTCTCAAGCCACATCTAGTAGAGTCTTGTTCATAAATACGAAGCGTGCCACATTTCTGAATAGGAGGCTATTGGATGCTTAGGAAACTTCACTTCATCATTCTCTAAGTCGTGCCATAGAGTTTTGGCTCTATTAGGTCTTTCTCCTAATCCGTGCCCTATGGTTTTCAGGGTATGGCTAATACAAGGGTAAATACTAGGAGGAATGAGGAAGGCAATGAGAAGCAAGAGGTTCCTCTCCAAGCTCCACCCCAAGTTCCTCCTCAATATCCATTTTACCGTATAGGGGAGAATGTGACTAATGCGAAGATTAGGTCAGCTATCCAAATGTTGGCTCAAGCCGTGACGGCGCAAGTCAATAGAGAGATGGTAGCCCCAGTGAATCTTAATGAGAATTCCCCAGCTTTAAGAGTGAGGGATTTTATGAGAATAAAACCTCCGGAGTTTTATGGCTCCATAGTGGAGGAAGATCCTCAAGAGTTTATAGATAAAGTTTATAAGGTGCTTGATATCATGGGGTGACTTTGGTAGAGAAAGCGGAGTTAGCCGCTTACCAATTGAGTGGTGTAGCACAAGTATGGTATGATCAATGGAAGGAGAGTAGACCGGTAGGACCGGGTCCCATAGAGTGGGAAGTCTTCAAGTTGGCATTTCTTGATAGGTTCTTTGCCCTAGAGTTGAGGGAGGCTAAAATTCAAGAGTTCATCAACCTTAAAAAAGGTAGCATGAGTGTTAAGGAGTATGCCATGAAATTTACCCAACTATCCTAGTATGCTCCAACTATACTGGCAGATTCGAGGGCTAGAATGAATAAGTTCATGATGGGAGTGTCTGATTTAGTAACAAAAGAATGTCGTACGGCAATGCTTGTTAGTGATATGTGCAACAGTGTATTCCCAACAAATTGAGGAATCGAAACTCAAGGAAAAGAAAGGGAGGAAAAAAGGGCTAGGACCGGTGATAGGAATTTCTCCAATGCTAAGTTCGATGGACAAGGTAGACCTAAGTTTAAGAAAAGTATTCCTTTCAAGATTCTCCCAAAACCCCTAGATTTAACCAAGATAAAGGTGGTGGGTATCCATCACCTAAGCCTACTTGCACTAAGTGTGGGAGGAATCACCGTGGTAAGTGCCTAGCCAGCATGAAAGGTTGTTATGATTGTGGAAAGACTGGGCACAAAATGAGAGATTGCCCCGTGCTTAAGGCTAAGGGAAGCGAGGATAAGCAAGTTTCCACTAGTGGTTCGGATGAGATTGCTCAAAATAAGAATAGGTTCTATGTCCTCTAAGCTAGAAATGAACAAGAGTGACCTCCGAATGTTGATACCGGTATGTGTGTATTATGCTTTAGTAGATTCCAAATTACTTGTCTTTTATGACTTTATATGCTAGACTTGATGTTGTTTTTAGTATATATGAGCTCCATTGTTGTTTTATGTTGTAGATGGTGCTTAGAAAGGTCACCTAGGCTTACTCCCAAGAGGGAGATGGTGTGCCTTGGTAGCAAGGTCATTGAGTATTCTTAGTGGCCATGATTTCTTTATATGCATGTTGATGATAAAGCTTAGGTCTTGATAGAAATGACTTATGTGCATTGTTCTCCTTATGTTGTAGTGCATTGAGAATTATTTGCCTATATACTTCATGAGATGAATAGATAAGCATGCCGTAGTTTGGAGTTGAAAGATTCCTCCTTGAATAAATGTTTTTTTGAGAGTAAAAATTGCATATAGACTCCATGAGTGTATGTTGAGCATGTTTTAGCCAGGAGGTGGTAGTTCCTTCACTTAAATGAGTAGATATAGAATTTTATGCATTTGGGGTTGTTAGATGTAGTTCCTACTCCCTTCTGCTGTATTGGATATGTTTATCTTCGAGTTGAAGTTTTCCTCTGTTGTTTATGTGCATTTAGATGAGTTGCATGCATGATGGGTTGCTAGTCTAGAGTCGTTTCCTTCGAGAAGTGTTTAGAATCGTCATTCGAGGAAGAATATTCCCAAGGGGGGAGATATTGTAACACCTAAAAATTAGTAGGCTAAACTAGAGCCTTATGTGAGGCTTCTAGAGCTTGACGTGAGGGTTAAACTTGTGAATTTAGCTTCTCTTACTTAGAATGAAGGGTTTAGGGTTAGAACGTCAAGGTAAGACTCCCCAAGGACCAACCAAGGGTCTTTGAAGAGGACCTTAGCAAACCACCCCAAAATTTGCCCAAGGAAGTTCACCCACGTGAAAGACTCACACCCCATAGGGTGACCCACGCCCCGTGGGTGAGGGGTCGTGGGTCAAGAGATCAAAACCATGTTCCAGTAACTACACCCACGGATGAGCAGCATGCCCCGTGGGCATGGTCTCGTGGGTGAGGCAGTGTGGTCCTTTAAGACGATTTAAGTGATGGCTTAGGGAACTTTCTAGAATTAATTAGGGGTTAAGTGGTGTCATTTTATATTAGTTTAGACCACCTATATAAATCTATTAGACCCCTAAGTACATTGATCCTAGTACTTAATTCAATTCCCCAAAGAAACCCAATTCCCTCCAAGAAATTCTCTCTCTAGAAAACTCAAAGAAGAAGAAGAAGAAGAAGAGGATCAAGATAGGTCAAATTCTTCCAATCTTCCAAGATTTTTGAGGGATTTATAATGAACGTATGATATCTTATTCATCCATGGATTCTTCCATCTGTCGAGTCCCCTATAAATCCCCCAATTGTGAAGATGAAATCCCTAATTCAAGTTAGGGTTCCTTCCAATATTGTGGGTTAACTTAAGTATGAATCTAATTGATTGGAAATTACTTGTTTATAATTAATTTAGTAGTGAATCATGTTATTATGATGTTATTATATGTTTTCCATGGCTAATCCTAGTCTAATTGATGAAATTGTAGTAATGTGGGTTTATTCCTTGTGAAGGGAAATTGATGATTTAGAGATGATCTTCTAGAATTGATTACTTGTATAGTAATAGTTCAAGAATAAAAGCAAGTAGACATGAATTGAACTAGATTATATGATATGTGATGGATCATGACTAGTAAGGATTAAAGTTGAACCTTTCTGATGATTAATGAATAGAATATCTTAAGAATGAAGCACGTGATTAGAATGCCTTGAAATCTAGGTATGTATGATGATTGTAAGAAGTAAAACTTTGAGGGTAAGTCTTGTAGTCATGAAAGTTGATTGCTAGGGCTTTGAGAGTAAAATCTAATATGTTGAATAATGAATGTAATGGCTTTGACAGTGAAGCCTATATGAGAATGGTAGACTAGTAGATATCATTGTTGTGGAAGGACTTTACCCACCTCATCTACCTTATGAATGTTTGAATGTATAAAGTGATAAAATCACTTGAAACATGGGTTGGTTATCAAGGACATCCCTCCATGAGTCATGAGTTAAGTAAGGCTTAATAATTAGTCTAAGGGGTGTATGCTTGGCCTTAATGGATAATGACAATGAGATAGAGACCCTTACATAGCAAACTCCGGGTTTCCTCAAGGTAGGTCTTATGAGATGGAAGCCTTCACCTAGTGTAGTCCGGATTTCTAGTAGCAATCTCCGTATCCAAAGGACTAAGACGTGCTTAAAGAAGTATCTCGTAGAGTTCAAGAAGATGAGCTAAGACATAATTAGAGAGGCATCTCAGAGTTTTCCAAGAGTAATGAACTAAGACATATTTGATAAGGTATCTCATAGTGTTCAAACACATTAATGAACTAAGACATGCTTAATGAAGCATCTCCAAGTGTTCAAACATAATGAACTAAGATGTTCTTGAGGAAGCATCTCCAAGTGTTCAAATACCTAATGAACTTAGACTTGCTTAGTGAAGTATCTCATAGTGTTCAAAAGTAAGGAAGAGGGACTAAGATATGCTTAAATAAGTATCTCCTAGTGTTCCAATGTCTTAAAAGAGGCTAACCAAGAAGTAAAAGTATGAGAACCTAAAGTGGTACTTAGTATGGATAGGATTATGGGGTCTTATTCATTCATTGCACAAGTATGACTAAAGGTTACCTAGAAAGTGTTCTCTTATATGATATATGTTTAGATAGGATTGTGCTATAGTGGCCTTCCTTGTTATGATTGACTAAAGGTGAGAGATTCCATTGTTTATGACAAATAAGCTAAGGATGAGATCAAATATGGTAAGTATGTATGACGGCCTAAGGTGGTACTTAGTTTTGGTGAGACAGTGGGGTCTTATCCATGCATTGCACAAGTATGACTTGAAGCTACTTATGAAGTGTTCTTCTTATGATATGAAAAACTAAGGGTTAACTAATACTTATATGATCCCTATGTTGGAGACTATGCTTATTATTATGATAATGCCTCTTATGCTTATAGTTTATGTTTCTTGACGTATCTCTTATGATTATGGAATATGGCTTATGTTGACTAACCCTTATATTATGCTCTTATGATGTTGTGCTAACTATCATATTTAGTACTTTTGTACTAACGCATAGTCTTGCCTACATTCTCATCAAATGTAGGGTTCAGCAATATTGAGTTCCATTCTTAAAGATATGTTTCTAGAAGTGCAAGGAGTTGAAGACTTGGTGAGCCCTCATATCATCGAGGATTTGATCACCTTTCCTTTATGTCTTTCTTTTACGTTTTAGACTATTGTATGGGCTGTGTCCCAATAGTTATTCAAAGTTGTTTAGATGGTTTGAGATAAGTGTAATAAGACTTCCGCTTTGCTTTTATAAAGACTTTGATTTTATGAAAAATGTTTTAAAATTTCTGCATTTTTCTATTATCTTATGTTATAATATGCTAAGTGGCTTACATTGAGTCCTTCGGGGTTCTATGTGCCAAGTTACCTCTAGGGTATACACCTGGGTCATGACATACTACTTCCACATCGAAAAGAAAGTGTGCAATTTGCCAAGGTGAGGACCATGAGTCTGAGCTTAGGTGGATTCATTGGCTAATGTCTATTTGAGACAACATCCTATGGTGGCACATAGTTCCATGACTTAGGGATTGCTAATAAAGGTTAACGTACTTTCACATAAACATTTATCCCAAAAGCTCACTATGTTCTACGTAAAATCCCATGAAATAGTCATTAATCATATACATATTATCATCCATGGAAAAGTACAATTAAGATACTAATCTAAGCTACAATCATCAAAAAGTAGCTCCTTAGACCAATGGCTGAGAATACCTTTTACCATCCATGATCTTTTCATGATAGTTTTATAAGAACCATAGTAATTAACTTCATACTAAAAATGTCATACTGGAAATGATAATAGTTTTAGTAAACTTGATACATGATCATTGATGGCATATCCGGATACCATACTAATCAAGACCTAATATAGGAAAATAATCAAAAGCATTGATGGCAAATAAATATATCATTCATTTCATGTGGCAAAGCTTCATACAACATATAGATACCTTAATCTAAAAGCTTACTTAAGTCATAAATATTTCTTTCATAAAAACATGCATATCTTCATAAATTAATATTCTATAGTTCATAAGCATCATCATGTGTTCATGGTTTAAAAATCATGGATCACGCATGTGTTCATATGAATTCAACACAAAAACATGTTATTACTTCAATTCAAGCATTAAAAGATAGAAACCAATCAATGAAAAATAATTGAAAATAACCCATGAAAATTGAATAAAACCCTAACTTTGAATTGAGAATTGAACTGGTAAAATTGCAAGATTTTGGGAATCTTATGCAGGAAAGGACTCCATAGGTGAATAATAACATAACTTAGTGATCAAGGCCTAATAGGTATGGTGAATTGAAGATCTTGAAGGTGAAACCCTAACCTCTTCTTCCTCGGCTTTAGAGAGAACTATTGGGGAAGAAGTTGGAGGGAAATTTAGAATTTAGGTGAAATATTTAGAATGGGTAGTTTTAGGATGTAAATCACTTATATAGGACTTAAAATAGGGGGGGTTAAAATGACATAGCTTAGGTAGTAAAAACATACGGAAAGAACAAAATGTCCCTGACTTAAAAGATGATGGGTGACTTCTAACGGTCCTTAAACAGACCGTACAAGCCTTCACTGGCCGTTTAGGGAACCGTCCAGCTAACCTTCTTTTCCAGGAAGCCCTAAATCATTGGGGCACCTCCCTAAACGGCTTATGGACCCTTTTCACAGATCGTTTAGGGTTCAGTGAAGGGTCCTTGGCGTGTTTAGGCATGTGGTCCAGCCTGTTAACCTGCTTTAACCTTTTTCGAAGTCTAAGGTAATACACCTTTACAAAGAATTGTTGTACTCATCTTTATTTCTTCCCAATTTATTTGCATTCTTTTCATTTGGACACTCAATCCTCAATTTTTCATTATACTTATTGGAAACCCCTTTTATTTCAGCAAGACTTTCTTTTACATTCCATTTTCATGCTTTTGCACATCATTCCATTTTTAAGGACGGATTCCTTGTTTTTGCCACAAACTTTAAGGTTGAGTCTCATTTTACTTTCCTTTCATTCATGTGCTGTTTTTCCTCCTTCCTTTCAACATCCCAACTTAGGCTTTTAGCCTAAGTTGACTATTCAAATAAACCAATAATTAGAAAAGGATTTATGGGTGAGAAGTTAAAGACATATTTGTCTCAAGAGGTTTCTATGAGGGTGACAACAAATGGTATAGTCTCAAATGGTTGCACATCCTCACAAGGTAGTCACAAAAGGTATGAAGATTTGGGTTCCCTCTCAAATTTTTCCCTAGATCATCTTTTACATTCACTATGGCTAAACAATTAGACTAAGAAGGAAAATTCTAGGAATCAACAAGCATGCTTTCAAGTAGGACTCACCACACGTGGAACTTCAAACACAATCATTTCATATAGCTCTACAAAATATAGAAAGCTTACTGTCACGACCCAAAACATGCCCTAGGTGTAACATGACGTATAAGATCCTAAAGGGTCCCACACAAGCTACTTAGCATACTTCATACAAGATAATAGAAAATTTCGAGAGTTTAGAAGAAAATTTTCAAACATGAGAGTTCTTAAAATTTAGCAAAAGTCTAAAAGAGTCTCAATGCCATCTAGTACATCTAGAGTGATCAGGATCTAACCCATACATCACATATAATACTGAAAGTAAAGATATAATGAGATGAAGTTTCGGTCCTCGAAACATGAGGACTTAGCAATCTTCAATATCTACTAAGTAATCCCTAGCCACGGAAATGCGAATCTGGAACGCAAGACCCTACATTTAGAAAAATATAGGCAAGAGTATGTTTTAGTACAAATATGTACCAAGTATGACAGCGATGCATAAAAGTATGACAATCATGTAAAAAGTACCTTTTCATGACACGCAATGACCAAGCTAAAAGATGAGAAAGGGTTAGAAAATATAATTCGTAGAAACTTGTCAATGCAAGCTAACATCTACTTCTAGAAGTAACCTTAGTTCATTATTGTGGGAGATTTACCTTTAACCGACATTTAAGACCATGTGAGTTATTAACATGGAATTTGGTGTCCATCCTACTCCGAAAAGGGGTGTCCTACTTTCCAAGGTAAGACCATGAACTTCTAGCTTATGTGGATGCAATATCTAATGTCTATCTCGATAACCTATGATGGCACATAGTTTATGGGACATGGGTAATCACAACTTGTCCACTCGGTGCTAAGCATAAATCCTATGGAATAGTTATTAGTACTAACTTTTCTTAACATTCATGAGACATGGGTAATCTCCACTTTCTTATCATTAGAGGGCATGCGTAATCGCTGCTTGCCTCATTTTCTATGGAAGGGCACATCAAGTAACCAATCCAAAGTAAGTTGCGTTAGAATAGATCTTTAAGTCTTTATTTATTTTAGGTAAGAAGATCTTTCAACCTTATGAATACTAAATGTGAGAAATCCTTTCACAACAACAACGACATTGATGCTTCAATCTCAAAGCAAGTCTTAAATCATTTTCCTCAATTTTATAAGAACATGCATATAATAATAAACTCGTCTTTCATGATTCAAAAGCTTCATCATATGAAAAATTCTAGGAAATATGGATTTTACATGGGTTCTTGGGGATTGAACTTAGAAACATATGCCTTTGAATTCATTAATGCATTCATCAATATTTTTTGTTCTAAGCCTTACACTTTGTGGTTGTTGTTTGAGCTGAAACTCCTTATTTTTTATTGCTTGAAGATAAGTTTCTTCCAAGCAGTTGAGCAGCCCACAATCAGGTACATGCTTTCTTTTTTCAAGGTTCCTGAGATCCAACTCCTTAGCAACACATCTTTCTCCTCCCAGCAATCAATGTTGCCACTATCTTCTACATCCTTCTCAACAACTACAACTTTTTCAATAGTCTTTCTAATGGAACAACTACTTTTAGTTGGTTAATTCTCTATGATGAGATAGGTTAGTCTCATCATCTGAGTCAACGGCATTATTTGTGTCCTCCATATGATATAGTTTCTTGGTAGAGGGCGTCATTGCAGTTTGAAACATATGGACATTTTTTTTAAGATTCAATACTTAGAAAATGGAAGAACTTATATGCTCTGATACCATGTAGAATTCTTACAAAAACAATATGAGAAATTAAGGTTGTATTGATGATGGAAACTTTCGAGTACATGCTACCTATATAGGAGTGAATTGTATAGCCCTGGCCTTGATCCACTTAAAGTTTTACAACAGTACAAATATACAATTTACAAGACTAGTGGTTGACTACTACTACTATAATTATAACTTATCCTAGTCGACTTCACCTAGTACAAGACATAGCAACCTAGTCAACTTATAGTAGCTCAGTTGTAGCGAGACTCAAACTTTATAACAGTTAATAGTTGTACACACTGATTATACCACGTTGTTCAACCTGTTTCATATCTTCATCATCCCTTATCATCAATAAGTGGATAGTAATAAGTTCTTCTGACTATCCATATTCATGTATTCTTTGAGTTGTAATCATATCATGTTTCTTTCTTAATTTTATTTTTCGAATGATTTGAGTAAATACGGTGAAGGACAGTAAGGTGATTATTATGTGGTTGTATATAGACTGATATGTATGCTTGAATATTTCAATTACATAGACTTATTATGTAATTATAAAGTATTTCAGATTAGAAATTATACTCTTGATTCATTCTTTGTACTTTTTCAAAAAAAAAATTGCATTAGATAAGACAATTTGCAAGCTTGTTTTACATTATGAATAAACATTGATTAAATGATCGAAAACCATATGATGCTTCTTCTTTTGGCACATCAATTTTTTACGCATGTGTTGTTCCTTTATTTTACGATAATTGTTGGAATATACAATATATTTTGATTTCAGAAATTCTTTGTTTGAATATTTTTTAAATTTGTGGTACATATACCTATTTTTCAACATTTATGACAAGACTATCATTCAAAATAAGTTGTATTAACAAATGCATAAAGCATAATGTCAATTAATTTCATGAATTTTATCACCACATTAATTATTTGAGCATCATTATTTACATACATTTACTATGCTTTTGAGTCTCTTCATTTATTTCTATTATTGGAAAATAAAAAAAACAAAACTCACATTTTCTTGAAAAAAATGAGTAAATGGGTGAGGAAGAAGTAAAAAGGAAGAATAAACAGAAAACATAAATATTGAAAGAGATATATGGTTTAACTTAAAGGAAAAATTGGACTAAACTTAAAAATCTAATAAATTGGGACTTGGGGACTAATATCTTTTTTAATTATTAAAAAAATTAGTTTCTTATGATCGCACGAAGGGCGGACCAATTTACTAATTAGATATAATTTTAAATTTCTTAAATCTAATTATAAACACAAATAGTAAGTTATTTATAATCTTTCATATTTCATAGTATTGAATTCTTTCTAGCATGTCCTTCTAAGAGAAATAACAAATTAATTTTTTAAAAAGAATCTTCCATTGATTTTCACCAACAATTGCATTACTTCTCTCCCTTTTAAAATTATTTTTACATCTTATTCAAGATTTCTTTAATATTTAATAAATTCTCCATATTACTTATGACCTACAAACTGTCCCAAAAATTACCACAATTGTGTGTTGGATCCTTTTTTATTTGTTTGTCAAATTAATATTGAATAAATGAGTCACAAAATATTTTAATGAACCACAATGCAATCAATAAATGTAAAATTAAATTGGAACATCCCCTCATAGATAAGGGTTACTAATTAGAGTCATTTCAAATACGTAGTTACTTCTCTTAGCAGTTCATTGCGCACTATGTTATGTAAATTTATGATCTTGTCTTTTCAGTTTGAAAAATATGCATGACATATATATATATATATATATATATATTGAATTATTAAACATGCATAACTATAAAAAAAAAAAACGTAGCAATTATAGTACTGAAGAATTCTCTATAAAAAGTTGGAATAATTGTAGCTGATAGTGAAGGGTACTAATATTTTCTAAAAGATACAATTGAAAAATATATCATGCACTGCCTAGTTTTTTGATGGTGATCACAACCTTAAGGTAGTAATACTTCTGAATCTAGTATCTATCAAAATCAATAAACAACAAAATTATCTTTTGTTTGAAACATTTTCTTATATTGGTGACATGATGTATCTCCACATATGCAAATATTTCTTCCAAATCATTATCAGCCATAAGAATTGTGGTATACTGATGGTTAGTGCACAAATTCAATCTATAAATATTATGGTGTTCGTAATATGCATATAATGTACTGTTGACAAGAGAATACTAGATATATAGAATTTCTTATAATCATCTCGTGATATCAATTTGAAATAATTTTGAAATTAAATTTGCTCCATGGGCCATCTTTATATGTATTAAAATCAAAGATCAAACAAAATAACAAAAGAAAGTAACAAAAAATGGGTCCAATATTCCAGTCCACAATTAAAGAAGCTTAAAATAGTGACCAGACCCAAAAAATACCTAGACCAAAAGAATGCAAGTATATATTTAAACTAAACATACTGAAGTGTCTCTATCTTTCTCTGTATAGATTTGTGAAACCCTATCTTTGTTGCATTCCTCTTCACATTTTTAGTTTCGATTGAACCTCCCAAGGTGATTCCTCCCCAGATCTATTAACTTTGATACCCTCTTTAGTTATTCCATTTACACATGTCTCATCTAAGTTATCTCATAGTAAGTATCGATCCCCTAAATATATTTGATAGTGTCTTCTTTCTCCTACTATAGATCGTCTTGATTTTTGTTTTTACGGTGATGATGACCATCTAGAAGCTCAAACGATGCCCGTTAAGATGAGGTTATGGAATTTGCAATTCCTCTAGATAGTTTTTCTTGTTGATTTATTCTGTTTTGATGTATGTAATAACCTAAGATATCAAGATGTCTTTTCTCATTGTTTTGTTTCTCTATTCTCTGCTACTCACTATGTGTGTGTTGTATGACATTATACTTTGGTTTACCTGTATTTTCTCTAGTTGTTTTTTTTCATATGCTAGATTTTTTTCGATATTCTATGTTAATATTCTGATTAATTGTATGTATGCTTTGTCAATGTTCAAAATAATTCTCTCCATAATTAGGTGCTCCTGAAAATTATATATTGACATATGCTTTTATTTTCTAGAGCTGAGTTGACTAAATAATCTGCTAAATAATTAATTTTCAGAATATATATGATTAATTTATATGCGTTGTTTCTCTGGTTAAAACATTGTTGATTAGATGATTAAAGATGAAATTTGAAATCTAAACATTACTCATTCTCTCTCGACTTGGGGTGCACATTAGGTGAATACTAACTTGCGCTTGCCGGCATGGCTCGAGGCTGGGAGATTAAGATTCTGACTAAGACTACCGATGTATGGAAAATAATAGGGGAAACCAGCACTACAGTATTGGGAACTTAGAGGGGAGAAACCCTGGAGATGGATACAACTGGCGAGCTTGATGTAGGGGAACCTTGGCCTGAATTAATGGTAAATCATGTTCATAATGCTACTCCGAGGCAAGGAAGTGCACTGGCACAAAACCTTGACCCTCAAAGGGGGGGGGGGGGGGTTAGTACTAATTTCACAACTAGTGTGCTAGCGAAAGGAAATGAAATAGTGACAAGTAAGGCGAGCAATCCAGATGTGATACTGAACCCTGGTACGAAGGAGAAGGACGGGAAAGCTGAAAATAACCAGGGAAAGCGAGTTTGGGTAGGACTTTTTTATGCAACAAAGTTAGCTGCAAAGGGGATGAATCTCTCGTATATTCCACGTGTTATACAAGAGGGGGAGATGGTAGTGCAACTAACAGAGGAAGATGTGGAGGAGGAGAATGAGGTATGGGTACAAGCAGTTGTGCTATATGTTGTTGGGAATACACCTTCCATTGGGACAGTAGAAAGATTTATAGGAAGCCAGTGGAATTTTGTCCATAAAGCTAAGGTTTTTCTACATAATGATGGATATTTTGTAGTGACATTTAGTAGCAGTGATGAGAAGGAGGAGGCCCTCTTTAAAGGTCCTTATAGCCTATTCAATAGGCCGGTGATCATTAAATCCTGGGCACCCAATTTCAACTTCAAGGAGGAGGTCTTGCGTACTATCCCACTATGGGTGAAGCTCCCGAACTTGCCTCTTAATTGTTGGACTGCTACAACCCTTAACAAGATTGGGAGTGGGATAGGTAAGCCATTGTGTGCAAATGCATGTACGTTCAATATGGAACGAATATCATATGCTAGACTATTAGTTGAAACTGATGTAACTCAACAGCTGAAGGAGAAGATTGTTAGATTAAGGTGCAGGACCCTACTGGGGGACAGGTGATCAAATTGTGGAATACTAATGGAGGCCTATGAATTGTACTAAATACTGCCAGGTGGGGCATGTGTGTAGAGACGAAAACTTGCCTGTGGAAAAGCCTAGAGGTAAAAAGGTGTGGAGGCAGGCTAGAGTGTTGGATCCTAGTACTAATCCCTTGATTGATGATAAAGGAAGATATAAAGCTCAACTAGTGGGGGAGGGTGAGAAAGGTAAGGAAAAATTTCAGGAGGAGCAACAGTGGTCTAATCCTATAGAAAAGTCAGCTAGAAGAGTGGCTCAACATAATCTGCAAGAAGTGGGTACTTCTAATGGTTTTGAAATACTGGAATATTATGATCAGATGGGGAGGAATGAGGTAGAACAAGAGGATGAACTCAAAAGACTGGTTGAGGGCACAACACATAATTATCCTACATGAAGTGCATTGAATGGAATGTGAGGGGGCTTAATGAAGTACACAAGCAGGTTGAGTTTTGGAACTTTTGCAGAAGTAATAAAGTAGTTATTATAGTTGTTTTGGAGCATAAAATAAAGGAGGGAAAGGCTGGAAAGATTATCCAGAAAATGGACGGAAAGTGGGAATGGGTGGATAACTATAATGCAGACCCTAGAGGCAGGATATGGATCCTATGGGATCCAAATAAAGTGCATTTCAGAGTGGATGTAGTTCACAAACAATTTATCCATGGGTATGTCATGACTCAAAGTTTAGGGTTCTATCTAACAGGAGTTTATGGCATGCACACCATTGCTAATAGGCAACATTTATGGACTGGCTTGACACATGGTACAAATACAATTGCAGATCCCCTAGTAATCATGGGCGATTTCAAGTCTATTCTGCATAGGGATGACAGAATTGGAGGTAATGTTGTGCTTGATGGGGAGGTAAAGGACTTCAAGTAGTTTATGGAGACAGCTAACATGATTAGAATGAGGTGTTTGGGTAGGAGATATACTTGGACTAATGGGCACATTCAAAGTAATTGGATCAGAACAAAAACTGCTTGGGGTACATAAATGGGAGCATATTCAATGACTTATCATGGAGCCACTGTTTTTAGATCATTGCCGTATGAGATTTCCCTTGAGGGATCAAAAGATTAGTGGTCCAAAATCTTTCAAATTTTTTAATCATATAGCCGAGCACCTTGATTGCATTGGTGTTGTGAGGACGGGATGGAGGGGAGTACCACATCCTACAATGAGAGGTGTATGGCGAAACTTGAAGAAGGTAAAGATGCCGATACAGAAATTAAATACCAATGAGTTTAAGGGGGTGACTAAGAAGGTCAACAAGAAACGACAACACTTAATGAATTTACAAGGCCTCATGAGTGATCCCCTAACAGCTAGCAGGCAAGCAATGGATGAAAAACAATGCAAATGTGAGCTTGAGAGTGTTGGGTTCTGAAGGGTGATTAGGGCGTCATGCGGAAGCTTGCAATTTGCAAATCATATGGTTGATAAATCAGATAAAAAAAACTTATGCTAGAAATCAAAATATTATTATATCAAAACTAATATAAAGAAAAACATTGAAACTTTAGAGAGAATAAATCACCCATAAACAAGACTCTTAAACGACTACATTGTGGATGTTATTGTTATTGTTATTGTGTTAGAAGAAACAAACATATATTTATAGAGTCCTAAAATCTTTCCTACTAGAAAAGGAGTCCTAAAAGGAGAGAATAAACCAAATATAAAATAATATTATATTTTCCTTTCAAGAAAAGTAAAAACATTTATGGTAATGTTTTGTTTTTTCTTTAAGGAAAAATAAATCTTAAATTATGGTAAGAAAATCAGGGCAAAACCCTAACAGAGAGGTGGATAAATATTGAAGAGAGCATCATGATGCAAAGTCTAGTGTGCACTGGTTGAAATTAGGGGATGCTAACACCTCTTATTTTCATGCATTTCTCAAGTATAGGAAAAGTCAGAATCAGATAACAAAATTAATGAGTCTTGAAGGCATATTATTGTCATCTTAAATCAGGTTGAAGGGAAAATCACGAAATTTTATAAACAATTGCTAGGTACTGCATCACCTAGTTTACTAGCAGTGGACATAACTGTCATGGGTGGTGGTAATGTTCTATCAAGAGACTAACAACTACAGCTAGTCACGCAAGTGGAGATAGAAGAAATATGGAACTAGCAGGCATCAGTGACACAAAGAGCCCTGGGTATGATGTGTTGATGAGAGAAGAGCTCACTAGTACTGTTATGGAATTTATTAAATGTATAAACCAATTAAATACACCTCCATTACTTTGATTGCAAAGGTTAAAAATCCTGTCACTATGAAGGATTTCAGGCCCATCTCATGTTGTACAATTTTATACAAAGTGGTTTCAAAAGTTTTAACTAATAGGCTGCAAGGAGTAATGGATTTTTCTGTTCGATAAATCACAGAATGCTTTTGTCCCTGGTAGAATGATTGCTCATAACTTAATCATGAGTCATGAGCTTATCAAAGGCTATGGGAGAACTGGTATTTCAACGAAATGCATGCTCAAAGTTTTTATACAAAAAGCATATGATTCAGTGGAGTGGCCCTATCTGCAACAAATATCACAACTACTGGGAATTCCTAGCATTTTTGTAGCATGGAATATGGAGTGCATCACAAAAGTGTCTTATTCCATTCTTATTAATGAAGCTCCTTCCACTTTATTTCCTCCAAAGAAAGGATTAAGGCAAGGAGACCCTATCCTCCACTATTTGTTTGTACTAGCCATGGAATACCTCTGCAGGCTTGTTCAGGGGTTGCAAGAAGATGTGTTGTTCAAATTTCATCCTAGATGTTCAAAAAAAAAAATCACCCAGCTTGGCTTTGCTGTGATCTACTATTATTTTGCAATGGGAATGTGGATTTAGTTGATAGATTATTTAGCAAGTTCAATACCTTTTCTCGAGCTTTTGGACTTGTAGCAAATCCTACTAAAAGTTCTACATATTTTGGTGGAGTGTCGGAAGAGGTGCAACAACAGATACTAAGGATATTGGGATTTGAAAAAGGTACCCTCCCATTTAGTTATCTTGGGGTTACCCTGAATTCGAAGAGGCTGTCAGTTGTACAGTGTGAGCGACTAATTGAAAAAATGATGGGGCGAGTAAGTTCTTGGACTGCAAAATTTTTATCATACGCTGGAATGACTCAATTGTTAAAGAGTGTATTATTTGCAATCCAAACTTTCTGGGCGAGAGTGTTTATATTGCCTAAGAAAATACTACAACTTATTCAAACTATATGTAGGAGATTCCTATGGACAGGGTCAGCTGAGATGTCTAAGAAGGCTTTGGTGGCATGGTATCAAGTTTTCTCACCCATGGTGGCTGGGGGGGATAAATTTGATTAATGTTGAGGTCTGCAACAAAGCAACTATCTCTAAGCTACTATGGGAACTTTGCCAATCTAAAGAAAAATTATGGATCGTATGGGTACATACATACTATGTCAAAGAAAGAGATATATGGAAGGTGGAACCTAAGGTGGCCTCATGGATCATTTAAAAAGTGTTAAAATCCAGTCGATACATAGAGAATAATGGGGAAAATGTAACAGATTTCATGGGAATGCATAAGTTTTATATCAAGAAGATGTATAAGATGCTACTAGGAGAACTACCCAGAGTCAGTTGGACGAAATTGGTATGCAATAACATGGGATGCCCTAAGTGGAATTTTATCCTTTAGTTAGCATTAAAGGGGAGGCTACATACTAGGGATATACTTGGGCAATGAATGAGGAAACTTGATGAGGTTTGTCCACTATGCAGGAGTGATGGGGAATCCCTGCATCACCTATTCTTTAATGTGTGATCTCTTGTGTTAGTATACTATTACTCTCACTTTCTCTTGATCGGTAGTGTCATATATTGCATAAATCTTGTGGGTTGTCTTCTGTTAGTATACTGGGTGTACACATATTCTAGGGCTGATTTCTTTTGTTCGTTCATTATATTATTTTTTGCTTTTCATCGATTTTTGTATAGTAAATTAGTCCTAGACTCTACGTTTTCTTAATTAGTTCTAGTAGATTTCTATTTCTTTTACATATTATTTAGCATACATCTCCCTAGTGACTTTGGTGAACGATGGTGGACTAAAGTCATGAATTAGGTTGAGGTCGGGGGCAAGGGAAAGTAGCGGAAACTTGGTAATGAAGTTTTTTTAAGCTGAAGGCATAGGGTCATGGAACATATGATCACGAACTGAAAACTTCATCAAGCTAGTGAAGACTCTTATAATGAGGAACATAAATGTTATTTATATCCAAGAGGCCAAATGGGTAGGTATCAAGGCCCATGATGTGGACGAGTTTAAATTGACATATTGAGGCAATTTGTAGTAGCTTTAGTGATTCCACAAAGCGTCTGTTTTTTGGGAGATGAATGGAAGTAGAGCTTCAATTTTGGATTTTGCAAAAGCTTTTGAGTTAGTAATGTAATTTCTAAATTGGGAGTTCCAAAGAGGGAGAGACAATTAGTTACCTTTCATAGCATGGTTGTTAATACTGCCACGATCCAAAGTATACCTTAGATGTCACATGGCGTATATGACCCCGAGAGGCCTTGTAAAATCCACTTGGGATTCCCAAAAACCTTAATAATGGATGGAAGGGATCCATTTGGGATTCCCAATAACCTTAATAATCAATGCATAAGAAAGAGATTGAGATTGTCACCCTGAAGCTTGAAACCCTAGCTTTCACCTTGGAGCTTGAGAGAGAATGGGAGGGAATGAACTTGGAGGGAATTTGAGTGTATATGATAGAATGAGGTATTTTTGAAGGTTTATTCAGTTAAAGTGGTAGTTATAGGTTCAAAATGACATAGTTTAGAGGTTAGGTCAATAGAAAAACTCCAAAACACCCTAATTAAAAACTGCCGAAGGACTCGATGGTCCATACTGGTCAACCATAGATTCAAGTACTAGAAACCCAATATTTAACCCTCTTCTCATGAAACCATTTCTACGAACTGTCAACCTTTTTATGGTCCGTAGACCCTATCTGTAGACCTCAACTTTGAGTCTAAAATTTCACCAAGTCTGGATCACATCTACAGACACTTCCTATGCCCTGTAGGCGATCCCACGACTTGCCCTAGTCAACTGTAGATCAGTTTACTGGGACTTGATTTTTCCCAAACTTAAATCAGTTCCGACGAGTGCCACCTATGACCCATAGAGGCTTCAACGAACCGTAGATGATCTCGTAGGTCTGAAGTAGTAGCCAAAAATTTACTCATTCCCTTTCCAAGTAAACATTCCCATTTCAGAGGTGTTACAAATACTTAGATAGATAACTTTCTTCGTAGAAAGGGTAATATAGGCCTTTGTAAGGATTAAAAGGTTATATCATGTGAGAATCTTACTAGCCAACATAAGTTTTTGGTTATGAACTATGAGATTAAGAGAATAGGAGGAGAAAACCCTATATGACTGACTGAGGATTGAATTGGGTGACTTGACCCTACTCTTTATACAGAGATGAAGGAGAAGTTGATTGGTATAAAGGCCTTGATTAGTAGCGAAGATTTCAGAAACATGTGAGATAAAACAACCAAATTCATTAGAGAAGCGGCTACAAAGGTGCTAGGTGTATCGAGGGTTAACTTTGATGGTCATCGATGAGATAGTTGGTGAAATAGAGAAGTCTAGGGAAAAGTTGAAGCAAATAAGGTTGTCTCTAAAAAATTTGTGGAGTGTGTGGATGAGGAAAATAAGCTGACACTTAAAAAAGTCTATAAGACGATAAACACTCAAGCCAAGTTAGCAGTTACTACTTCAAAAGCGTCTGTTTTCAAATTCTTGTATGTCGAGCTAGAGGCCAAATATGGGGATAGGAAATTTTGAAGGATCAAGATATTTGAGAGAGATAAAATCTCGCGAATTGAAATATGCATCAAGCATTAGAAATACAAGGAGTTGGTGGAAGGGACCTACATTAAAAAAAGATGGCAAACATACTTCCACAAACAGTTAAACGAAGTAAGGGACAAAGACATTGTCTTAGATGAGTTAGTGAACACAGAAAGAATTTGGGAATGTTGATACTATAGGTGTTTTAGTGTAGTGGAGGTTAAACACATTATTAGTATGATGAGCAGGGGATAAAAGATCGAAACAAATGAGATTCTGATAGAATTTTGAAAGAACAAAGACAAGGCATGCGTAGAATTGTTGACTAGGTTTAATATTATTTTGAAGAGAACAAAAATACTTGACAAATAAAGGTGGAGTAAAATGATTCCATTGTATAAGAGCATGGGTGATATAAAAAATAGTTACAATTATAGAGGTATCAAATTTCTATGCCACACTAAGAAGGTTAGGAAGAGAGTGGTGGTGATAAGGGTGAGGAAAGATGTGTCCATTTTTTAGAATTATTTTGGATGGCTTCAGTAGTCGATCTCCCTCGCATAAATCCAATTTGATTCTTTGAAATGGATACCCCTTCCCCCACCTTTATCTCCACCACTCACTCCCAACCCACCATACTGTGGCTTAGAAGTTTGATACCCCTGTAATTGTTATAGTTTTGTTGGATATTGCCCTTCTTCTTGTAAAATGGAAAAATTGTACTACACCTACATTCACCAGGAATTTTTGTCATATTAAAAATAGCATTAAATAACTCAATCAACCATTCCATACCTACCTTGTTTGTGCTCTTTAAGAATTGGAATCTCATCGTGCGTGATCACTCTTCAGTTGATCATCTTACAAATAACATGTTTAACCTCCTAAACTGTAGAACACGTAGAGTACCCCAAGTTATAAATTCTTTTAGAGTGCACCAACTCACCTAGTAATATATTTATCCTATTATTAAATTAAGAGTTTGTGGATGTATGCTTTTGATCTTTTCTTAATAAAGGTTTCTTTGACCAACACCTTCCCTTCCTCATATTTGATGCACTTCACTTGATCCAAGCCGCTAGCCTTTCTTTCTCTCGCTTTCGTGAGCCTATACAACTGCTTATCCCTACCTTTGTCCCCTAGTTCAACATACAAGCATTTGAAAGTTGCCTTCTTAGTAGTGGTAACAACTAACTTAGGTTCTGACTTTGTTGTCTTATAAATCTCTTTAAGGTTTAACGTCTCTTACTCGCCCACACACTCCACAAACTTTGTATATGCAACCTTCTTGGTTTTGACTTTGCTTGGATTTTTACATCCCCCCCACTAATATCCTTGATGACCACCAAAGTTACCCCTCGATAACCTTAACACCTCTATAGCTACTCCCCTAATGCAACTATCTTCCTAATCCCACATGTTTTTCACATCACCACTATTTACTCTAGATCCCACACCAATAAACTTCTCCCCTATCACTTGAGAAAGAGTTGGGGTGAAGACACCCAATTTCAACCTCATTCTTTCATATAAGGTCTTCTTCCTCCTATGCCTCTTAATATCCATGTCCATCACAAAAAGCTTGTATAGGGTTGTAATAATCTCACTCGGAATAACCACACAATCCTTGCAAAGTCATTAATCACTCTTTCTAAGGAGCAAGTAATCTAAGTCATAGCTACCATGCTATGAAAGGTTTCCAAGTTGTTTTGCCATTTCATGATGTATGAGTTAGCATTAACCAACTCAAAATCTTTAGCAAAATCAAGAAGCAATGCTCCACCTCCATTCCACTCCCAAAACAAAAGCCTCCATGAACATCATCAAAATCACTAGCAGCTTCCCTGATTTGACCATTAATGTCTCCACCAATTAAAATCTTCTCCATGTTTTTTATACCTCTCACTACCTCATCCATAGTCACCCAATAGAGCATTTTTACCCTATTGTTAAAACCCACTTGAGGTGCATAAGAACTAATAATGTTCAAATACACCCACCAATGACTAGCTTAATCATATTCATCCTATCATTGATTCTCCTAACCTCCACCACAGACTCTCGAAGGTCCCCATCAACTAAAATACCTACTCCGTTTCTAACTCTTGATACTTATGAGTACCACAACTTAAACCCGTCCCACCCATACCTTGGTACCTTCCCATCTGGTATCCTTTAAACAAGTTATAATTATCATCTTTTTCTTGAGAACTTTACAAACTCTATGGAATTCCCTATTAATAGCCCTACTCGTAGCTTAGGAGAACTCTTATCCCACGTACCATCATTTCCCCTCCTGGCCTCTACCGAAGACATGACCCTAGTCCACCATAATTCCCCAAAGCCACTAGAGATATGTAACTAGACAAGATGCAAATAAAACAGGAAGTTACTCAAACTACTAAATCAAGCGAAAAGTCTAAGACTGATTAACAAAACTACAAACAAGATAAAAACAAGAAATAATTAAGGGTATACACTAAATTAATTAAATGCATACAATAAAATAAGCAAGAATAAATATTAATAGTAAAATGACAAGGAGCAGTGACTAGAGAGAAATAACAAACAAAGAGGGTAGATTTTGACCCATAAGTCATGAACAACGGCAGAAATAAACAATATACCAAGAATATAGACATTGAGAAAATAGCAAATATAAAATAGTGTAAGTAAGGCAGAATTTTAGAAAGAATAGAATTCCAGGAATTTCAATAAAGACAGACTTGAAAAGGAAGCAAAATTTAAAGAATGTAGTAGAAAGCACAAGGCAAAATACATAATACAAAATTTCAACAATGTTTTAGAAAGTCAAATACAAAAATTAAATACTCACAATATGAAATAAATGATATAAATTTGATACGGATAAGCAAGAAATTACACACAATCTAAAAAATGCCAAAAGAAATAGAAAACGGAGGGAAAAATGGAAGACATTCACTGCTCGAACAACTACAAAACTATCCTCACTAGCAACGTCAAGACTCTTTGCATAAAAAAATAAGGTATTTTAAAATATAAAATAGTGAGAAAATATTTTGAGTTAACAGTAAGGTATGTGGTTGTCAGGAACCACAAACAAACTATCATATAGTAGCAAACACACAAACAATAATCACCACAAAATATTATTAATTCTTATAAAACATTATTGATCATGTATGTACAAATAATTTAATCACATATCTAGTTAAATATAAGACCATAGTTGTTGACCATTCAAGAGTCTTATAATTAATCATTATAGAATCTCAAAGTTATTTTTAAATAAAACCTCTGGCAGTATATCTTAAAGGGGTCAAAACCTCATTCCATACACCTATGCCACAAGAGTTGCGTCCTCAAAGCCCTTCCCTTTTTTCGTTTATTAGATAAAAAAACAGATGGACGAACTTTAGAGAGAAAAAAACTTTCTCTACTAATAAGGAAACTGAAAATTGTCAAATGATGTATGCCTCAATAGCTGTGGTATTGACATAATTTGTTCTTTCTTCGTTGGATCGATAACTAATTTTTAATTTACAAATAAATAGAAAAAAAATTAACAATTTAGAAACCAAATCTATATATATGACATTTTGATGACTTGGTTTACATTCGAAGAACTAGTCCTATAATAAATGCAATTGTATTCTTTGTTACACATGCATTCATTTAATTTTCCTTACATTGGCCAAAAACACTTTCTTTTGGGGTGTAATTTTTTCGGAAATTTTTTCTAGTAATAGAAAAAAGCAAAATATATCAGCAATCAACAACATTCACATCAAATGGTCACGATATTGAATTTAACTAAAATCATAACATTATTTATAGATCTTGGTTTCTATGTTTTATTTATGTGTACAATTTGTTACTTCGTTTGTTGCTAGGATTGTGCACTAACATCCAAAAGCAAGCACAACAATCAGCAGTCAAATAATGATAAAAGTCTCTAAATATGTTGATCGAGAGCAGATGAGTCCATGATTTGGACTCATTTCACTACTATAAAACTGGATTTTACCGATAATTATTTAACGGCAATTAGTCATTCGCTACTAATTACTACTTTAAGCAAAACAATTAGCGGCATATGAACAATATCCACTAATATATATCTTTTTAGTGACAATGAAATAAACTTGCCAGTAAAAAACATAATTGAACGCTACTTTCATCCTTCTCTTTTTCCCTACAAATTTTTCTTCTTGAATTAACTATTACCCCCAATTATTAATTAAAAAAATTAAAAATTAAAAGAAAACCCTAATATGCTATTGTTGTGCATAACCTTGAGACTTCACCAAGAGTGTCCAAGTTTCATCACAGTCATCATCAAGAATATCTGTTAAAGCCATTCACCATTGGTTCAAAGGTAAATCACGATCTCCATCTTCACAACTAATCTTAGTTTTGATTCCATATGAATCCCAATTTTAGATTATTTAGCCGCATCCATATGAATAATTAATCCTACAATTTATTGAACAATTCAAGGCTGAAACGACCCCTCATCACATAATCACTGCAACGATTTTATTGTTGTAGTTGTATTTTTGGGTCCATATTTTCAATTTATTGAACAAAAGATGATTTTGGAATCCTGTAAAGGCTTTAAGATTTTCTTATTTTGTTCTTAATTTAAGCTTTCTTGTAGGTTTTACAAGATCCATTCTTATTCTTCACTATCCTGTCTTTGTCAGGCAAATATTCTGCTTCCCAAGTACTCAAACACTTTAGGTAATTTTTTATTTTTTAAAAGTAGTTTCAACTCTGTTTTGCATTGTGTGATATTCATCTGCTACATATATGGTGTGCAATTGATTGAGCTGATTACTTTGTTTTCATAGGTTAATGTTAATGTATTAAACTCTCGTGATTGTTTGATTGTTAGTCAACTGTCATTGATCAATATCATTTTTATTAATTGAATCAACAATATTAGGAGCACTACATTATCAATATTTCTGATAGTTACTTGAAAAGGCATGTTCTATTTTTAAGATTATTTTTGTAAGTATAGAAACTGGGAACTTTTTCTTATCTCCCCATTAAGGTTGAATTGTTGAAGAACTGGAAATTATGTCGAGTGGATGAGACTTCAATATTCAGTCTGTGATAGTATTATTTTAACAACTCAACAACTTGTACGTGCAACTCAACACAAGACTCATTATCACAATCATATGATTCTCAACATTATCATGATTTTCACAGTTAGATTCCTTGTTATTAATTAAGTTGTGCCTGGCAGTTTTCAAGATAACAGTAATTTGGCATGGGAAATTTGGGAGCATTCCATTTGTTGAGAAAACAACTCTTATTTCAAGCTGATATTTGTAAGAAGTGATGATGATAAAAACTTTGTAGAGTGCACCATGTAAAATTTCATTAACAGGTTTTCAATAAAATGGTTGAATTGATAAATAATTTCCTATATCATTAGTTAAACCACACCTCTGCTTCTTAGCTATATTTCTGATATGTATTCCGACTCTTCAACCTTTCTCTTGAAAGAAAGTGTTGAAAATGTTCAAGACTATCAAGAAGAGAGTCCACATGTTTTCTTGTTTCATCAATTATCCAATGTTACTTCAAAATTTATATTGAGAGAAAACATACAAACATAAGCCATTCTCTCTCACCAACATAAGTGATTAAGCGAAGGAAACATTACAGTTATTTACATGTACATCTTCTTATTCAACATGAGAAATATAAAAGTTAAATCTCTAGTGCCAACAGTAAATGCTACAACTATTTTTCAATCTACTGTCAGTAAGTTTTCTCTGTTATTACCTTCTCATCTTCTTGATGGAGCAACTGGAAGAAATTTTTGACTTGTATTACATTTTTGTGAATTGAATTGAAAAATATATTTTGAAGTAAGAATAAGTTTTGAGTGTTAAAATTCAATAGAAAGTTCATTAGGTTGAAGAAATAGAACCAGATTCAGTTTTAGCTAAAAAACTAAGAATATTGCTCGATTGCTCAAACTTGTTTCATGAAAAGTGGACCTGATTTTTTTAGCCAATCTTATATCCATATGCTATTGGTATTTAGGGTAAAATCTTGAGTAGTGTTCTAAAAAGTGAGTTCTTTTGTCGCTTAAAGCGAGAAGAGGAGTGAACTTGGATCACTTGTTTCTCTATTATGCATTATTTTTTCCATGTCTTCTTGATGTTCTGTCTCTATTTTCATTACTTTTTTTTTAAGAATTGAAAGATTTTCATAATGTATTATTTCTATTGAGTGCTTTGTTTTCTTTTCTATGTATCTTTAATAGATCTGATGATTTGAAAGATTTTTTAAAGTAGAAAAAGTATGTTCTATGCTTCACTCTTCTTGATTTAGTGAAGCTTGTCCTTATCGTTTCTCACCTTAGTGAAGCGAGCCTATCAACTTAACTTTGATTGTCAGTTGTTAACAATCCATTATAGCTACTGATATTGTCATGATATGAAACTGCTTAGAGATGGTATATTGTGTGAATTTATTTTTAAAACTGGTGTACTTATCCGTTTTGAGTAACTTGAATTGCAATAAGAAACTCTAAAAACTAGAATTGTCAAAAGCTTAAATAAGTAGGTAGGAGCTACAAAATCATATTTAGTTTCTGTATTTCTCCTCAAACATGAATATCTTGAGCAGCCATTCTTAGAATATTCATACTTTGATTATTCCTTTCTAACCATAAATGGTACATACGTTCTGCTTGTAATATCATGAAGATTGCAGCTTAACTAGAACCGTTTGTAGCATTTTATATAGCCCAACTAACCTCAACATATCAGCCCATACACATTCGACACACCCTTAGGCATCTTAGAGATACACACTGGTTCTCATGTTCGGTAAGGAAGTAAATGTAGAGTTTGATGCCCCTACAGAAAAGAGTTAAAGAGGCTTACATATCTATCACTTCCTTCTAGTCGCACCTAACATTCATAAGTAAATGATTAGTTCTCCATCTAAGAAAATTAATAAAATATAGTTCCATTTCTTTTCCTGTCCTATTCCCTTGATGGTTATAAACTATGTTGCTCGGACTCTTCAAAAATGCCAACGGGTGCGTGTCGGATTCGCCAAAAGTAGTGTATTTTTGAAGAATCCGAGACGGGTGCGGCATCAAAAGTGAAGAGTCCGCGCAACTAAGGTTATAAACATGGTTCTAATGTATCTCCTAAACAACAAATGACCACTGAAAGTTAAGCTCTTAAGTATAGTATTTTTTTGGATCAGGTAAACAATTTCATTTTGTAAATCAGAAGGCCAAAGTATTTTGTAAACAAGGAGTACACTGAAAAGTAAACAATCAAGATCTTAAGTATAGTTATATGCTAGATCAAAGAAAGTTCTCAAATAAGGGGAGCCTGTGTGACTCAAAAACTATAACAACATGACCCTTTAACTATTAATCCATGATAAATCATACCACATAATAAAAGGTTAAAGACAAAGATAAACACCTAGTAATTAATTCTTTCAAAAAGCTTTACAGCAGTGTTATAATATGGCATCTGCAACATGTAATCCACCAGTATCCGCTTCAAACGGGTGTTATTCCAGCCTGCTCTGCATCTTGTCACTTACAGATTGTTTGACTCCCCTCTTCCGACTGATTGTTCTAGACCAAAAGATGGCAGTAAATCGACACTTAAAGAAAAGGTGTTCAATTGTGTCAAGTTGCTGCTACATAGCATGACACACAATCAGATCAATTTGTTCGCCTCATTTCAGCTATCTACATAAACCATAGGTTTATTGCAATTAGAAGCTCTGAATACTTGAATTGTCAAAAGCTTAAATATGTAAGTAGGAGCTACAAAATCACATGTAGTTTATTTAAGTATTCCGCAAATGTAAATATCTCTAGTAGCCCTTCTTAGAACTTTCTCAATTGTGCACGCTTTACCTAGATGGTTCCTTTCTAACCATAAATAGTAGATAGAATCTGCTTGTAATATAATGAAGATGTCAACTTAACTAGAAATTCTTTTATCATTTTGTATAGCCCAACTAACCATAGCATAACAACCCATAGATATTTTACACATCCTTAGGCATCATAGAACTTGAGACCAAACAATAGCAGTAAATCAACACTTAATGAAAAGGCGCTTAATCATCTCAAGTTCCTTCAACATAACACACAATCTGGTCATTTTGTACACTCCATTTCAGCTTCCTACGTAAGCGTTAAGTGTATTATAATTTGAAGCTTTGAATACTGGTACAGTCAAAAGCTTAAATCTGTAAGTAGGAGCTACAAAATCATATGTTGCTTTCGTAATTTCTCCTCATATATAAATATCTTGAACAACCCTTCTTAGAATATCCTAAACTATGCAAACTTTACCTTGATGGTTCCTTTCTAACCATAATGGAGATACAATCTATTAGTAATATAATTAATATTTCAACTTAACTGGAGCTGCTTCTAGCATTTTTTATAGCACAACTAACCTCAGCAGATCAGTCCATAAACATTCAGTATACCCTTAGTAATCATAGAAGTCGAGACCAAATGGTAGAAGTAAATTGGGACTTAAAGAAAAGGTGCTCGATTGTCTTAGGTTCCTGCTAAATAACATGCAATCAGGTCACAATCTGGTCAGTTTGTTGCCCCACATCAGCCATCTACGTAAGCCTTAAGTGTATTACAATCAGAAGCTCTGAATACTTAGACTATAAAATGCTTAAATCTGAAAGTAGGAGCTACAAAATCGCATGTAGGTTCTGTAATTTCTTCTCGAACATGAATATCTTGAGCAACCCTTCTTAAAATAATCTTTACTTTGCAAGCTTTAACTTGATGGTTCCTTTATAACAATAAATGGTAGACACAATATGTTAGTATAATATAATTAAGATTTCAGCTTAACTGGAACTTCTTCTAGCCTTTTGTCTAGCGAAGATAACCTGATCAGACCAGCCCATAGACATTTGGGAATCCCTTAGGCATCTTATAAAAGTTGAGACTAAATGATACTATTAAATTGTCACTTAAAGAAAAGGTACTTCAACGTTCTCAGGTTCATGCTACATAACACATAATATGACCAGTTTGTGCACCCCATTTGAGTTGTCTATGTAAGCCATAACTTTATTGCTAACCATGACATATAAGCCAGTTAGGACATCCAAGATTGTTATAGATAAGTTTCCTCCATGGAACCTTTGGAAAGATTCCATCTCATTCTCATGTAAATAGATTCGATAGAGAAGTTCTCAACATGCATCACCTACTCATAAGTAAATGTAGTAGCAATAAAGTAATCCTTAGCCTCTAGAATCATATAACAATCCATTAAGCTTGTCTCGGGGTGATATTCCATATATTCTTATCTTTGATGTTGTAAGCATGGATATATTGTATCTATAGCCCATCCATCTTTAAATAGAACTTCCATAGAATTTTATTTACAAAAGCTAAATGTTTTTAATATTGTTCTTTGTTTATTCTATGCATCGTTTACGTGCACAATTTTGTATATTAGCATCACTTGGGAAGACATTATTTAATGGAAGCCTTCTAACATTCCCATGTGTGTTGAGCTAACTCATTATTGGGATATAATTAGTATCAATTTTCTGTTTGATGATTTTAATTGTTAAAATGACATCTTTTGAGATATGCAACTACATATTGAATAATTCCACCGCTTTTTACTAACATATTTTTAGTTCTTACAGTAATTGTTGAAAGAAAGAATATCTTCAACTTTATAGACAATCTTAGAAATAAAAAGTGTATGTATTGTGATAGAGTTAGTAAAGAATACTTGGATGGTGTGAAGGATTTTATAAATCATGCCTTTCCTGGAAAAAAAGATGCAGACAAAATTGCATTTCCCTGTACAGAATGTGTGCTTTTTCATCAAGTAAATCGGGATACAACATATGATCATCTTGTGGTTAATGGAATTTCGCTATCATATGATACTTGGTTTTGTCACGGAGAGTCTCTAAATAGATCAAACAATACTCAAGTAACTAATTGTAGCCAGTCAACTTTACGAGGCGATGATATGAGAGGAATGATACATGACGCCCTTGGAGGTTGTACATAATTCATCGATATTGATGTCAATGAAACGATCGAGATAGAGCCAAACCTACTAGAAAATAATACTACCACTTCTGGCAATCAAACACATCCAGAGATTAATAAATTTTAACGACTCATGAAGGAGGCAAAAGACATATACCAAAGTTACCAAATAACATAGAGCACACCTCTTTCTGTTGCTATCATTCTCTGGCCACCTGCCTGTTTTTATTGGTTTTGTTGGTATAATTTCATCTATAGGTTTTGTTGGTATTGTTGCAGCCTTAGTAGTCTGATTACTGAAGCTACTTTGTGTACTGATTTTCTCCTCAGATGTATTAACTTTATATTGCTATCATTCTTTGGCCTACTGCCGCAGAAGGATAGAGCAACACGGTGATGAAACCTAGCAAAGGGCGGATCGCCGAGTTGATCGGCGATCTCGACTAATGGTGCCGAATGATCCGCTGCAACACAAATTTTTGAAAACTATAAATACTCGTTGAGAGTTGTAGCTTAATATGAGATTTTTAATATAGAATTTTTGACATTGACTTTTGAGTTCTAAGTTTGGAGAGGGTTTTGAAGAACTTAAAGATTCAAAGGGTTTCAACTCCAAGAATTTGGACTTGGGTCTTGTGGATTCTTCACTCTTGGCTAGTTTTGAGACTTAAATCTTCATACCCATTTGAATGAAAACTCATATTGGTATAAATTTCTATCTCTTTTACATGTCTAGCTAAAACCCCAATTCTTGGGGTGTGATTTTGTGAATACGGGTTAAATTATCTGTTGGGTCTTGCTTGTTGATGATTTATTTGTTGTTTAGATGTTATTTCGTTTAGTAGTTGTGGTGGAACTTAATGAAATTGTAGTTGGAAATATGATTTCACCTTTGTGTTTTCGGTTTGCGAGAGAGAGAGAGGTCGTAAACCTAAGACTACTAAATTGATGGCCGGTGGGATTGGGTCGACATGAGGTTCAACTCGAGAGAGTGAACCCTAGTCCTTCTCCCACACACTCAGCTCGAGTGAGTGAGTGGGCTAAGGTGGAGGTTGTTCTTCATGCGGCAAGTAGGTGTCCGAGAGGAACCCATTTGATTCGGGGTAAGTTGCTCGAGAGAGAATTTACCCCCACTATAGTCTAGCCTAGTCACAAATATTCAACGAATTTATTATCAAAAGCATGTACCCAATAGTTTAGTTTTTCCCGTATTTCTATCACATCCCAAGAACCCCATCTCCTTTGATTAGTACTCTTTGCATTTTTGCTGTTTTTCTGTTTACTTGTGAAAAAACCCCATTGATAATTGACACTTGCGTCACCCCTTAGATTTAACATGTTTATATTCGAAAATGTTTTTAGCTAGGACTAATTAGAACAAAAATTTATTTTTCTATTAATTCTCAATCCCACTCCCTTTGGACTCGACCCCAACCCTTGGTTGGGTTACTTTAGTATTGTACAATCGTAGACACGCATTGGAAGTTGTGTCTTAATTACGCAAACATCACCGTTGCCGAGGACTTTCAATTCAGAAGTGTTTTACTAGCTTTTATTCTAAGTGTAGTTAGATTATCTAATTTTATGTCTTATTCTTTGTCTGTGTCTCTTACAGGTGAGTTCGACTGTGTATGCCAAATACCAAAAGTAAGGGAGCCCCATTAGTCCCATACGATCCATAACTTCGGAAAACAATTCGCAAAATGGTGAACGCACAAGAACTTGAGGTGCAGAGACAAAGATTTGGATTGGAAGCTGAAACCGTCGCAAAAGGTATTCAGCCGAATGTTGTGAACAACCAACCTAGGGCAGTGGATGAAAACATAGCAGTAGATGAAATCATTCCTCTCCACCGCCAACCAATAGCTCCAAGGAGTAGACCACAACCTCCAGCTCACATGATGTATGAAGAGGATGACTTAGATTTTGATGGAGCTGGAGCTACTAGAGTGATAGTGTTACCTGCACTACCTCCAGGTGTTAAATTCAGAATCACCAACACTATGATTCAACTGCTGAATCTGAAAGGTATGTTTAGAGGAACAGCGGGTGATGATGCTAACCAGCATCTGATGAATTTTGTGGCTATATGCAAGTCGCAAGAAATTCCTGGAGTTAGCCAGACAACAATGAGACTGAGAATGTTCCCATTGTGTCTTACTTGAGAGGCAACAAATTGGCTGAATGAGATGCCCAATGACTCAATTAGGACTTGGACCGAACTGAAGGAAGCTTTCGTGGAACGATTCTTTCTAGAATCAAAAGAGCTACAAATGAAAGACGAGATAAGTGCCCATAAGCAGCTACCCAGAGAAGCAATGTATTACACCTGGTGGAGATTCAGCCAAAAGCTGAAGAAGTGACCAAACCATGGTCTCACTGAGAGACATCTAAAACAGGCATTTTACATATCTTTAAATTATGTTACTAAACCTGTTGCTGATGCAGTGTGTGGAGGATTTTTATAAGGAAGCCATTCTCAGAGAGCATGCAACTGATGGATGAGGTTTCAAAGAATAAAAAGGCATGGTACACCAGGGATGCAGAAGTAGGAGATCTTGGGTATACTTATGAACTTTCAGCTGAACAAAGGAAGAGAGAAGAAGAAAGGGATCAGGACATAGCACACATGAGGACCCAAATAGATCTACTCACGAAGCATATTGTCTCCAAGTCTGAAAAAGTAAATGTCGTGGGACAGTCAAACATATATGAAGATCAGGACATCAATCTAGATGAAGAGGCTAATTACCTGGGCAACCAAGGAGGTTTCCAAAATTATTACTCGGGCAACCAGGGTTACAATTCTGGAAATGCAGGTTGGAACTATTCAATGGAAGGACAGTATGAAAGGCCAGCAAATAGAGAGCAGGAAACTGGCAGAACAGAGATGTGTACAGAAATTATTGAAGTGGTGTCTATGTGCTCCCAGGTAATAGAGACCAGGCAAGTGGTAGTTCCAGCGGGTCTAAGTTGGAAGACATGTTGGCCAAGGTGCTCCAAAAGGTTAAATCAACTGATGCAGGGGTAAAGGAGATGAAAGGTGATTTCTCCAGTATGATTCAGCTGGTAGATTCTCACACCACCTCCATCAAGCAGATTGAGCAGCAGTTGGGGTAACTTTCAGGTTTATTAAATCAGAGGAAGAATGGGTCATTACCAAGTGACACGATCCAAAATCCCAAGAAGGATGGGCATTTTGTGGCTATCGCCACCAGGAGTGGTAAGGTTCTTACTGACCCTATTTTTGCAGGTACTAAACATGAGCATGTGTTGGAGAAAGTTGGAAGAGAGGGGGATGAAGCTGAACAAGTAGATGACTTGGAGTATGCTCAACCAATAGCCAAACCGGCAGGAGCAAAAGAAAAAGAGGTTGAGGGAACCATGCCTTTACAGCAGATCCCAAGACCACATCTTCCTTTCCCTCAAACGCTTAAAAAGAAAGCCGAAGATGGGAAATTTGTGAAGTTTATCACCATGTTGCGACAGCTGTCAGTAAACATCCCACTGGTGGAAGCACTACAGCAAATGTCGGGATATGCCAAGTTCATGAAGGACTTGGTCACAAAGAAAAGAGCTGTAAGTATTGATTTAACTGACAATGTTCATCACTGCAGTGCTTTTGCTACCAGGTCTCTGGTACAGAAGAAGGAGGATCTGGATGCATTCACCATACCGTGAATCATCGGATCAATCGAATATGCAAAGGCCTTGTGTGACTTAGGGGCCAGTATAAACTTGATGCCGCTGGCCATCTACAAGCAATTAGGATTAGGAGTTCCAAAACCCACAGCTATGAGATTGATGATGGCAGATAGGTCAGTGAAGCAACCTATGGGCTTCATATGTGATGTTCTCATAAAGGTGGACACATTCATCTTTCTGGCAGACTTCGTGATCTTGGATTGCGAAGTAGATTTTGAGGTTCCCATTAATTTGGGAAGACCATTTTTGGCCACGGGACGAGCATTGGTAGATGTTGAGTGAGGAGAACTGAAATTCAGACTCAACAAAGAAAAGGTAAAGTTTAATCTTTGCAGGTCCATGAAGTAGCCACATGACATGAATGTGGTTTCTGCAATAGAGGTCTTTGATGAAGAATAAATGGGAGAAACTATTGAAGAGAGGCTAGATGTTGAGACCTTAGCCGCAGTGCTGATGAATTTTAAAGCTGATTTTCGGTCTGACTATGTAGAGACCGTGAATGCTTTGCAGGGTATGAGAGCACACCCTAATGCTCCAAAGAAATTGGACCTGTACTTGAAAAACAGGCCAAGTCCTCCAGCAAAACCATCCATTGAGGAGCCACCGGTACTGGAACTGAAACAGTTACCCATTCACCTGAGATATCTAATTTTGGGAGCTAACAACACTTTACCTATGATTTAGGCTGTAGATTTGAATAATGAACAGGTTTAAGCTGTGATCAAAGTGTTGATTAGGTACAAAAGGGCCATTGGGTGGACCTTTGCTGATATCATCGGGATACCTCCAGGTATATGCACCCATAAGATTCAACTTGAGGAGGACTGCAGCCCAAGCATTGAACACCAGCGGATGCTAAACCCACCTATGCAAGAGGTGGTCAAAAAGAAGATCATCAAATGGTTAGACGCTGGGGTGGTGTACCCTATTTCTGACCGTCACTGGGTCAGTCCAGTGCAATGTGTGCCCAAAAAGGGCGGTATGACTATGGTTGCAAATGAGAAGAATGAGTTGGTCCTGCAGAGGCCAGTCACCGGATGGCGAGTGTGCATGGATTACAGGAAGCTGAACAAGTGGACCTTGAAAGATCATGTACTGATGCCTTTCATGGACCAGATGTTTGATAGGTTGGGTGGCAAAGTGTGGTACTGCTTTTTAGATGGATACTCTGGCTACAAATAGATATCAATTGCTCCTGAAGATCAGGAAAAGACAACCTTTACATTTCCTTATGGAACCTTTGCATTTAAACGCATGCCATTTGGAATATGTAATGCACCACCAACTTTCCAGAGGTGTATGATGTCTATCTTCTCAGACATGGTGGAGAAAACTCTAGAAGGCTTCATGGATGACTTTTCAGTAGTAGGTGATACCTTTAATAATTGTTTGCTTAATATTAGCAGGGCCTACAGAGATGCGAGGAGGCCAACCTAGTGTTGAACTGGGAGAAGTGTCATTTCATGGTCAAGAAAGGCATAGTCCTTGGCATAAGGTGTCACAAAAGGGGATAGAGGTCGACAAGGCCAAAATTGAGGTGATTGAAAAGTTGCCTCCACCTATTTGTGTGAAGGATGTTCGGAGTTTCTTAGGACATGCCAGATTTTATAGGCATTTCATCAAGGACTTCTCCAAAATTGCACACCCCATGTGCAAGCTTTTGGAGAAGGAGGTGAAATTCATTTTTGATGAGGCATGTCTTAGAGCTTTTGAATGCCTGAAGGAGAAGTTTATTTGTGCACCAGTGATCATTGGCCCTGATTGGGCTGAGCCGTTTGAGGTAATGTGCGATGCTAGTGGTATTGATTTAGGAATTGTGTTGGGGAAGAAGCACAACAAGATGTTTCATCTGATTTAGTATGCTAGTAAGTCACTGAATGGAGCACAGTGAAATTACATAGTTACTGAACAGGAACTACTGGCTGTGGTGTATGCTTTTGAGAAGTTCAGAGCTTACTTGCTGGGAACTAGAGTGATAGTCCATACAGATCATGCAGCTCTGAGGTACCTCATGGCAAATAAAGATGCCAAACCAAGGTTAATCAAATGGGTATTACTTTTTCAAGAGTTTGATTTCGAGGTCAAGGATAGGAAAGGTTGTGAGAACCAGGTGGTTGATCACCTGTCTAGGTTAGAGGCTGAAAAGAAAGAGGAGTGTGAACTAGAAATCAATGATGCATTCCCGAATGAGTAGGTATTGGCTGCAACTCTTGATCTTATCCCTTGGTTTGCTGATTTTCTAACTTTCTTGTTAGTGATTTGATGCTTGAGGGGCTGACATTTCAGTAAAGGAAGAGGTTCCTGCATGATGTGGGTAAGTATTTTTGGGATGAACCTTATCTGTACAGGGTGTGTGCTGATAACATCATCAGGCGATGTATCCTTGAAGCCTAGATGTTGCATATCCTAGAAGCATGTCACTCCTCCCCGATAGGTGGTCATCATGAAGGTGCTTGGACATCCCACAAGATACTTCAGTGTGGGTATTATTGGCCCACAATTCATCAGGATGCGATGGACGTAGTAAGGAGTTGTGATGTGTGCCAGCGACAAGGAGCCATCTCTCGGCGCCATGAGTTACCTATGACACCTATTCTGGAGGTGGAGTTGTTTGATGTGTGGGGAATTGATTTCACGGGGACATTTGTGAGCTTCTATGGGCAGAAGTACATATTGGTTGCAGTGGACTATGTGTCCAAATGGGTTGAGGCAGTTGCTTTGCCCGAGAATGATGGCAAGAGTGTTGCTGGTTTTCTGAAGAAGAATATCTTCTCAAAGTTCGGCACACCAAAGCTATCATTAGTGATGGTGGGTCTCATTTCTGCAACAAGGTATTCAGTTATGTTCTGGCCAAATATGGTGTTAAACAGCACAAGGTGGCAACACCTTATCACCCACAGACTAGTGGCCAAATGGAAATCTCCAACAGAGAAATTAAAGCAATTCTGGCTAAAACAATGAATGTCAACATGACAGATTGGGCACGAACGTTAGATGATGCTCTATATATTGGACATCTTTCAAGACACCTATTGGTATGTCTCCATATCAATTGGTGTTTGGAAAGGCATGTCATTTGCCGGTTGAGCTTGAGCATAAAGCACTCTGTGCACTAAAGAAGCTGAATCTCAATTGGAGCGAAATAGAAAACCTGAGACTGGATCAAATTAATGAGATGGATGAGTTGCATTTGAGAGTGTATGAGAGGTATGCACTGTATAAGGAGAGGATGAAGTTGTATCATGATAAGCATATTGAAATGAGAACCTTCACTCCTAGTGACTTAGTGTTACTTTTCAACTCCAGACTTCGTCTATTTCCGGGAAAATTGAGATCTAAATGGTTATGACCTTTTAAGGTTACTTAGGTATTCCAGTCGGGTGAGATTGTGCTTGAAAATGACAAAGGCGAGAGGTTCGAAGCGAATGGCCAACAAATCAAGGCATACTTGGGTGTTCCAGAAGATGTGAAGATCGTGGAGGAATGTAAACTTGATGCAGACTGAGTAATCAAGTAACCTGCGTCGTGCCACAACGTTAAATTGTATGCTACTTGGGAGGCAACCCAAGATGTAATTGTATTAGGTATTTCCTTTTTTTTTTAGATTCGCTGTGTGTTGATGTGTGTAGGAATAATTGGACTAAGAGTTGCAGAACTGGGTGTAGACTACTCTTCATGGGCAGTCTCACGGACTATGGTGCCCTTCACGGGCAACTTCACGGTCCATCACAACCACTTACAGGATATCGAGGCTATTGGAAATTGCCATAAAAAGGTTCACGGAAGGGTTCACGGTCCGTCGTAGTTTGTACGGACCGTCTAGCCTCTCATGAACCTTAGGTGAGAACTCTAGTTCAAAGTCATGTTCACAGATATTTTCACGGACCGTAATGCCCTTCACGAGCAACTTCACGGTCCGTCGTTCACAACCCAGTAGTAACAGTGAACTGACCCGACCTGTGCGTGTACCAAAGTTGAAATTAAATGTATATTTTCTTCCTAAGTGCCAAAGGTAAGATTTTTCTCCCTCTTCTTCTTCCTATAACGGTTCTTCAAGAGTTAAAAAATGGTTCCCATCATCCATTAATCCTTAGTTTATCCAAGAATCGAAGCCCTAAACCTACGTTGTCAAGAACTTCAAGCCAAGTCCACTGAGTCTTCTTTTTGAGCGAAATTCTCTTCTAAATCTCTAAATAAGTCACTTCATAACTTGTTATAAGTTTGATCTTGTTTAAAAACAAGTTAGATTTACTTCCCTTTAGTTGAAATTAGCATGATCATATGAGAAATAATATGGATTAGTGTGAAATTATTGTGGGTTAGATTGAATTGTATAACATTAATGGTTTTTGTGTGGGTATGATTAGGGTATAGGTGTGTTTGATGAATATTGTTCTTTATAGCATCTTGCTTGTTGAAATTCAGTAGTGATAGTAAGTCACTTGTGGTCATGTGTAAAAAAATGGGGTAACCTGTACTATGGTGAAGTTGAGGGAGAAACTGATGGAATGAATGGTTAAGTGTCAGATCACGAGAGGCTTCACGGACCGTGGAAGCCACCACGATCCGTGAAACCACTCGTGGACCACACTTCAATTACATCCACCTAATAAATAGGTTCACGAGTATGATTACGGACCGTGGTTCACTCCACGGGCCGTGAAACTGTTGGTGAACAACACTTGGTCAACCCACTGTTGCACATTGACTTTGTAAGAACTCCACAAGAAGTTTTATGGACCGTGGTACCTACCATGGCTCGTGTGAGCTCTCATACAGTTTACTTGGTGTGTAAAGTTTTATTTTTTCTGTACTTTTATTTCTGTCATCTTTCGATTCTGTGGCCCTTCCCAATGATAGATTGGGTGATGACATTCTTAAGGCAAGGCGTCACGATGTAATTACATAGGGGAAGTATGAGTACTCGATAGTGTGTCATTTTACTGATTTTTGTACTAATGAGTGTTGTGTTTCTCAGGTACTATGCCTCCCCGATGAAAGAACGCGACCAAACATTCCTCCCCTGCTGCATCTCAATCGAAAGGCCATAATGCTTCTGAATCTAGTAGTTCGGAAGTACAAATGAATATTACACTTGACGATCATCCACCTCGGGCTACTAGATCCACAGTAGCTAGGGCTATCCTCCGGGACATTCCTCCCCAGTCTGAAGAGGGAGGTAGTAGTTCCGGTAGCAGGGAGGAATCGGAAAGTAAATGTGATGCTGCTTCGGGAAGCCAGTAGGATGATGGGTCGGGAGGTAGTGAAGAGTCTGAAAGCGGCTCTCAGGAAGATGCTACTACTTCTCCACCTGCAGTAATACCAGATGATAACATGGGAGCTCAGACAAAGACAGGTGCAGCAGAGGGGGGTGATGAGGTGACTCCAGACGATATAATGGTCCAGTATGTGAGGATCCGTGAATTTGACCCAGTAGTGCGACATCAATTTATTCACTATTTCAGAGTTATGTGAATGGTGAACATATCGGAAGATTTCTTTGAAAAGGGAATTGTAAGCAAGTCAGGGGGATTTAGAAAGACACCACTCATGCCCGAGACTAGGGTAGTGATGGCAAACATCCAGGCATTTCCAGAGATTTACAGACTGTTCCAAATTCACCAGTTTGAATGGATGACCAATGCTCCTGGGGAATACACCAGCCATCTAACTCAAGAGTTCTATGCTATCTACGCCACCACCTTAATGAACTGCTGCGGAAACTGAAACAACAAAGAGAGCACAAAAGACACTTGCAGCCACATTTGCTCATTTAGACACAATCACTATTCAGGGTAAGACTGTGAACATCTTCGAGGAAACGATTAATCGGATGTTACATGGCCCTGAGTATACAACACCAGCTTCTATGGGACTATTTGAGGGCAAACACACGTTGTCACGAGTGAATCAGAGATGGAGGATCCTACTTCACGAGAGCGCATCATGCGTTGGATTGCCAGGTACATTGCTACAGACAGAGAAGCAGTAGCATGGATGTCTGATCCAAATGTACAGATTAAGAAAACATCCCTTACTTTTCCAGCCAAGATCTGGTGGTCAATAGTTCTAGCACGGCTGCGATCCACATCAAATGATAATACACTATCTCCATCACTAGCATCATTGGTTGCATGCCTCATGGCCGGGTACTTTGTGAATGCGGGTCGGATCATCACCACGGAGATGCGAGATAGAGCGCTGAATGAGCGAGCAGGTTTGTCGTTTCCCTTTCTGATAGGGAAGCTTTGTTTGCAGGCGAACATTCCTCCAAATAAGTTGGTGGAAAAACCGATGGAGGCATCTAAGATAACTGCAGCTTCAAAAATTCAGGATGTCAACAATCCTCTTTATGGGAGGAAATCAGGTACAGCGGGACCATTAGCGGTAGTACCTCATACACCGCTAGTCATCCCACAGGTTGCAGACCAAACTGAGCAGGGTGAGACATCACAGCCAGCTTCGAGGGCACCATCATCGTCACCAGCTTCAAACCACCAAGCAACAGGTACTTATATCACTCTCCCAACTACTTTTCTTGAGAAGTTGGTTACAGATCAGTAGCGGACGACCTTGGTTGACCAAATCATCCACCGGATGCCCCAGTTTATAAAGCACAATATGTTAGCTGTGGAGAAGAGTATTAAAGATAAAATGAGGAAGGATCTTGCTATTTTGAAGAACATGATGGATGGCTTTGAGGCACATGTACAAACACAGTTGCAGGCTGCCAGCTCTAGAAATAATGAAGAGTTCAAGAAGCAGTTAACCGAGATGCAACCCCAAGTTACTAAACTAGCTGAAAAGCCAGTACAGGTGCCCACTCCAGTCATGTCGGAGTCATTAATGAAGATATTCGATGAACAGCCTACTACTCAGTGTCTTGACGATATCTGGGGGAACTCCCTAAGAGTAAGTCCTGCAAGAGGAAATACATAGCCGAAGAATCTGGTGATAAGATACCTGCTGACCTATCCAGAGAGGCAACAAGGCATAAAAATAAAGCCCGAAAAGCATCAAGGAAGGAAGCTAGAGAAAAAGAAGCACTTGAACAACAACAGCGAGATGCCGTGTTAGCTGGAGCTTCTAGTAGCGGAGTACCTTTCCCGGTGAGTGGTAGCCATCCTGATCCTGAGTTGGTGTCTGAGAGTGCACCCGTTGATAAGGGTGCCGACACTGATCCGACTACCAGTGCCTCAGGTATGACCCCTCCTGATAGCCCTGTTTTATTCGTTGTTATTGACTTTGAGGGAAAAGTCTTTTTGTTTAGGGAGGGGGTGGTGAACAATCTGCCATTCTAGTTGTTAGAATGATGGAGTTTGACTATGCTTTTACTGTGAAAATTGTTATGGTCCTGTGTTTGTGTTGGAGTGTTGAGCTATGCAGTAGCTAGTTTGTGTGTAATGATTACCTTGATCTAAGATTTGACTGTTAGAATCTTTAGATGACATCTTAGATACTTACATGTTGAAAATTGCTAGTCTGATAAATAAATTGGTGAACCAAGAAGCTGGAGAATGTAGTCATGTGTCATGTGTGTGTGAGAGTGTTGTTTGAAGTCTAACACTAGGAGCATAAACTAGAACTTGCCCGAGTAGTCTTGCTTGAATCTAAGAATAACCGAATAGGAAAAGATCAGTAGGCCATTTTTGTTAAGCCATTAAAAAGCCAAAAATAAAACAACCAAATAAAAGCTTATCACTTGAACCCGATTTGAGCCTAAAAGTCAGTTTTTGTTCTTACCCAGTAAATATCATATCCTTTGGTTTTCAAAGATGCGATATCACAACTCAGGCCAAAAGCCTAAGTTGAGGGTGATGCAATCCGAGCAGAAAGAAGAAGTGAAAAAGAAGGTTCAACCAGTGAGCTAAGTGCATATAAAAAAAAGAAGTGTGAAGAAAGAAAAGAAAAAGAAAATAATGGCTGCTGGGATGTACTGAAATGAAGTAAAAGAGGGAATCACTCATAAAAGAGTTGTGTGCAAACGAAATTTTGGATAACCAAGGGACTAGTCACTCACAAATCCAAATATTCATTCCCTATCCTGAGACTATGTTACAAACCGATAAAGTCCTACAGTGATCCTATTCCGGGTGTTTGAAAGATATAGCATAGAAAGCAAGGGCAAGCCTATGGTAGTTTATTGTTAGTGTTAGAAGTTCTTTGAAAGTGTGAGTGTAGTACTTAGTCCCAATTATCATGAGCAAGGGACTTCTTTGGTGTGAGGACATAGTGATTGCATTTGAGAGTAGATTGTGTTAGCTGCTAATTCACAGCATAGGCATGATCGACTGTGAGTAATGAGATGTCATAGATTGAACCTTGCATGTTAGATTCATGGTTTTAGATACAAATTGTGTTTAAGATGGCTGTTGTGTGGTTTCAAAAGTGTTTGAATAACTTGAGGGCTGAACATATTGTTTTTTTCATCACTTGAGGACAAGTAATGGTTCTAAGTTGAGGGTATTGATGTGCCGCAAAATCTTGGCACATTTGATGCTTGAAAACTAAAGATTAATACTCGAATCGAGTGTATTTATGGAAGATTTGATGTGTTTGTTGAATGACTAGATAGGTAGTTACTTACATGGTAAAAATTGAAAAAGAAGCATAAAATGACTGGACTGAAGGAAACACCACAGAGCCAGTACATATCGTGGTCATCATAACGGGCCGTCATAATGGCCATGGTGATGAAGCAGTGAGCCAGGAATCTTGAGACTAAAGATCAAAGTCCAAGTGAAGACTACAGATCCCTAGACGGGTCGTTGTCCTCATGATGGATCGTGATGCTGATCGTGGAGATGAACCTGTGGAAGACCTCAAGGAGTTATACATTGGGTTGGCCAAGTAAAGACCACGGACACCCAGACTGGCCGTGGTCATCATAACGATCTGTGATGGAGCCCGTGGTAAATTTCCAGTGTACATGCCATGAAGAACTGCGTGTTCAAATTTCTAAGTAAGGACCACGGTACCCAGACAGGCCGTGGTACTCATAACGGGTCGTGATGGAAGCCGTGAAGGATTCCAATGAATATTCCTTGAAGACTCACATTTCAGTTGGCCAAGTATAGAGCACGCCAGGCTTTATAGACCGTGAAGTTTGTGACGGACCGTCAAGTTGTCCGTGAAGCTGCCCACATTTCAGTCCTACTTCTAGTAGGACACTTTTTAAAACACTATTTTTAAATTAATTAGGTCATTTTTCATGTTTTATCTTATCTTACCTTGAATGACAAACGAGTTCCATAATTCTCAGTTTGTGATTTTCGATTTGAACATTGAATTAAGTTTGAAGTTCGGATTTCCGGTTCTTGAATTATCAAAGTGGTTGTTGATTGCTTATTCTTGTAAGTACTTCTTAACATGTTTTCATTCGATATTTCTGAACATTTACGTGAAATTATGAGTGGCTAAACACCACAACTAGGGTTGTGGGATCCATGACGTAATTCTAATTGTGATTTCGTAAAACGAGTGAAAGGCAATTTGTGGTTACAAACTGTAGTTTAGTTTTCATTATTCATGTATTTTGATGAGTGCACGCATTAGAGTGAGCCTATATCTGTCATTTGTTCGAGATAAAAATGATAGTTAGGAAAAAGCTAAACTAATCTAACTAAATGGAGTCAAAGTTCGAGTTTGAGAGAAAAGAACCTTAACACCATATTAGGCGAGGGTAAATCGTGTAACACTCTAGGACCGAGAGGACTTAAGTGAAGATTATCTGAGTAGACTGAGAAGTTTTAGATATAGCTAACTCGCATGTATTTTGTAGAGATAAATTGCCTGAAACTCAACTATGGAAGAACATTAGACGCAACGTTTTGGGGAACACAATCCTAGTTTTAGTTAATTATTGAAACAACTTCGAAACTGACATTTTGTTCATGGTTCAATAGACTTTAGTTTACAACTTTGGTTACCAAAGCATTAACGCTAAACCCATTTTACTTTCTGTAATTGTTTATTTAGGAAATAATAACGACATTTGAGTAAAACGCGACAGTGAAATCATTTCAGTAAAGAAATTCTCTGTGCGATCAACCTCAACTCACGTTGAGTTCTATAAATTGACTTCGACTATTTATATCTCTTAATTGAGGTGTAAGTTGGGACGTATCAAACACATTCATATGAACACCATAAAGATAGTGATACCATATTTTCAAAGCAAATACTATGGCAGCCAACTCTAGATCATGGGTAGGGTAATTCTTCTCGTGAACCTTAAGTTGTCTGGAGGCATAAGCTATAACTTTACTATTTTGCATTAACACACAACCCAAAGCAACTTTAGACACATCAAAATATACAACAAAGCCTTGCGTACCTTTTGGTAAGGTCAATACTGGGGCAGTAGTCAACCTCTTTTTTCAATTCTTGAAAGCTTTTCTCACAAGCTTTAGACCATTGAAACTTCATTGTTTTCTGAGTTAACTTAGTCAAAGGAGATGAAATAGATGAAAATCTCTCGACGAACCTTCTCTAATCACCAGCCAACCCCAAGAAACTCCTAATATCAGTTGGAGATGTGGGTCTAGGCCAATTTTGCAGTGCCTCTATTTTCTGAGTATCAACTCTAATTCCATCGCCGAAAATAATATAGCCTAAGAATGCCACAGACTCAAGCCAAAATTCACATTTAGAAAACTTAGCATATAATTCCATATCCTTTAAAGTTTGGAGAACTACTTTGAGATGACTAGCATGATCTTCCTCATTCCTCAAATAGATAAGAATGCCATCAGTGAATACGATAACAAACATATCTAAATAAGTCTTGAAGACTCTATTCATAAGGTCCATGAACGCTACAGGTGCATTAGTTAAACCGAACGACATGATCAGAAACTCATAGTGACCATAATGGGTCCTGAATGCTGTCTTTGGAATATCACATTCCCTTACTTTCAACTGATGGTAGCCTGATCTGAGGTCTATCTTAGAAAAACATGAGCCACCCTGAAGTTGATCGAAAAGGTCATCAATTCTCAGAAGAGGATACTTATTCTTGATGGTAACCTTGTTCAATTGACAGTAATCTATACACATCCTAAGGGAACCATCTTTCTTTCTCACAAATAAGACCGGAGCTCCCTAAGGTGAGACACTTGGTAGAATGAAACCTTTCTTTAGGAGGTCTTTCAACTGCTCTTTTTACTCTTTCAAATCTGTTGGTGCCATTCTATATGGCAGAATAGATATAGGACGAGTATTAGGAAGAATAGGAAAGACCTCTGGAAACTCTTTTACTACTAGAACTGACTGGATAGGAAGTATCTCAACACTACAGTAATTAACTCGGACTAAGTGATAGACACACCCCTTGGAAACTAACTTTCTCGCCTTAAGGTACGAAATAAAATGACCCTTAGGCACTGCTGAACTTTCGGTCAGTATATAACTGGTTCACTAGAAGCTGGAACTTGACTACTCGAGTTCTACAATCTATTAATTGGTACGAAATAAAATGACCCTTAGGCACTGCTGAACTTTCGGTCAGTATATAACTGGTTCACTAGAAGCTGGAACTTGACTACTCGAGTTCTACAATCTATTAATTCATAACAGGCATGGAGCCAGTCCATACCTAGAATGACATCAAAAACTACCATATCTAACTCAACTAAGTCAGAAATTGTACTCTTGTGATTGTACAATTTATGTCAATCACAATAGACTCTCTCAGCTAGAATAGACTCACCAAGAGGTGTAGAAACACTAAAGGGCTCAAGAAGTTGCTCAGGAAGAACATCAAAATTCATAGCAACATATGGAGTTACAAAAGATAAACTCGCTCCTGGATCTAGCAAAGCATAAAGATCAAAGTTAAAGACTTGGATCATACCAGTGACAACATCTTCCGAATCCTCTTGCTCTTGGCCACTAGTGATAGCATAAAGATGGTTTTATCCTCCGCCTTCCCCTGAACTAGCTCCTCTAGATGCAGCTCTGTCTGGTGGAGCAACTGAAGAAGACTGGACTCTATTACCCCCATTACTATTTCCATGCTTGTTCTTGGGACACTCTCTCATAAAATGAATGTTCTGACCACACTTGAAACAATCAGTGAAGCCATCACGACACACCCCTAAGTGGCTCCTACCACGCTTAGCACATGCAGGAGTCTTAGTACCCCCTTGTGCCATACTAACTTGAGAATGCGTAGGTCTAGCTCTGAAATTATAGGAATTTTGATTTTAGAATTCACCTCTGTTTCTTGGTGCAGGTGCACTAGCAGATGATGGAGCAGGTCCTTTCTGTTTCTGTTGGAAGGAAGACCGGTTCGCATTAATCTTTTGCTGCCCAGACTCATTCCCTGATGTCTTAGCCCTTTTATTCTTAAACTCTTCTCTATCCCTCAGCTTATCCTCATCAACTTGTTGCACATGTATCATTAGCCTTGCTATGTCTATATCCCCTATCAGCATACCTACCTTGCCTTCCTTACTTGACAGACGAGACAACACAACAACAAACAAACTCATCATGCTTCTCATGTCAACAACTATCTCCGGAGCATAGCAGGAAAGCTGTGTGAAGTTCAGACTGTATTCATGAACACTCATAGCTTCCTGCTTAAGAGTAAGGAATTCTCGTACCTTGGCTTCTCTCAGTTCACGGGGAAAGAAACGCCCCAAGAAGGCCTCCTCAAACAAACCCAACTCATAAGTAGTGCACCTTCAGCCCTATTCTTTTTCCATTAATCAAGCCAAATTCTAGCGACACCCTTCAATTGGTATGCAACTAGTTCCACCCTCTCAGCATCAGTAACATGCATAATCTCACAAACCTTCTTGAGCTCCTTGACAAAGTTTTTTGGGTCATCTGTGACACTTGAACCTGTGAAGCTTGGAGGATTCATCCTTAAGAACTCACGGACCCTAGAAGTATCAGCCACTTCCAGACGATTCTCTCTTTGTCCAACTTGATTAGTCACAACTTGACTTAACATTCAGATAGCTTTGTGGAATTCAGCATTGGTGACCTATCCTTGGGGTTGCACTTTTGGTGCATTGGGTACCCCTTGTTCCTCAACATTCCTTCTAGCCGGAAAACCTCAGACATCTCTTCATGGAGGCATGATCTGAAAGACACGCGCAAGCACGAATTAGAAGAAACTTTTTAGAGATAAAACTCAATCGCACGAAATGAGTATGAAAGAAGTGAGATAGTTCCTAAATGTTGCAGCCTCCTAATTATAGATGTGACGCGCTTTACACCGATAACTAGGACTCTACAGACACGGCTTCATAGATTCCCTAGGACTCTTGAACTCTGTTCTCCGATACCAAGTTTGTCACTCCCTGAGCCTACACCCTCGGCGGGACTGGCACTCGAGAACTCTTGCTGGCCCCAAGAGAACCCTTGGCCTAGCTTAACTCATAGAGGAAGACTTAAATAACAAGATAATAGTCTTAAAAGATAAACTCGTGAAATAACTTGGAATGTCTTGAAAGAGCATTCATCTAGCCAAAATGGCAACTCAAAGTTTAACATAAGCCAAAAACAAGATAATGACAAATAAACTAACTAACTGTCTATGAAGCCTCTAAACTAGGAGGGATGTCGGGACAAGACCCCCGATCATCCTAACAACTGAAAACTACTGGAGCAATATAAATAGGGGTCCTCCGTAAAGCAAGGAGATCTCACCACAAGACTCTGAATGCTCAACTGGATCAACGAAGCGCTGGGTGCTAATCGTGGTTACCTGTATCTGCATCATAACAACGATACATGCCAAATAGTGTCAATACATTGAATGTAAGAGCATGCGAGAGGATTTCTAAAACAAGACATAAGCTTGAAAGGAACTGAAAGAACAAACATGGGATCAACTCAACTCAATTTAACTCATTTCAATATAAAGTTATAATATAAATGCAATATCAAGAAAGCTTTAAAACATAGATAACAACTATGTATATGTAGAAATACAATAATAACTCTGTAATGTATGCAAAGATACAATATGAACTCTGTGTATATATAAAATACAAATAACTTTGTGTATATTAGAGTAAAAAATACTTCTGTGGGAGTTTCTCTAACCGACAACCATCACTTAAGAGCTATGTGATGATACAATATTTTGCCTCACGTTGATAGGCCTGTTCTATACCTTGCCAAGGGCATAGAACCTAATTACTAAGTGGATCCACTAGTCTATTCTAAAAATCACTAAGGAATCATATAAAAAGTATGACCCTTTTCAACCTATGATGGCTACATGGTTTATGAGGGTTGGCAGTTGTCTGAACTCTACCCCATATCGGTGCTCAATACTACTCCCAAAAGAGACTAGCTCATATGTTGAAAACATAACTTCTTTCTGTGGTATGAGATTATTGCTAAAAACTTAGATCAAAGGCTCTCTTGGAAATCAAAGTTTCCTCTCTTGCTTAATTGTGAAAGCATTTACTCTTTGGGAATACATAGTCCCGATATACTCTTTCTAAGAAATAAACTACAATCTTTGCTCTTTACTCAACTCAAAACTCAAGTCTTAAAACAAAGTTAAAACATTTATAAAGACTTTTGGAAGACTCTACGAACTTCTCTTGACTTGACTCTTAACTTTTCTTGAGTTGAATTATGGATTCAAGGCTCATGATCTCATGTTATGGATGATTCCATGTTGTTTAGATGTACCTTAGAGTGTAGTGATCAACTAGAAAAAATAGGTACGTTGCTAAGGAACTCAAACGGAAAGAAGTGGGAAACGGTGGAAGGCCTGGCAACCCTGGCGCTCTGAGTAGAGAGGGGCTCTAGAGCTTGAACTACAGAGGCTGGCTTGGGGCGCACTAGCTAGCGCGGCGCCCCAGAGGCAAAACTTCAGAGGCTAATGTGGGGCGCTCTGAGTGGTGCCCCCCCCCCCCTTTTCCCCAGATTTTGACGAATTCTCTTGGTCATTTTTCAACTCTAAACCCTCTAGATTCAATTGGTTCTTTCCCCCAAATACTTAGATTCGACTACATAACCAAAATATGCAAGAATCTACTCAAAACGACATCTAATTCCATAAATTTAAAGCAAGAACTCCTCAACAACTTCAACTATCAAGAACCCAATAGAAACTTCAACAAAATCCATCAAGAACTTTATTTCTATACTTTCAAGAATATCATTTCTCTGAATTAAATCATGATTGGCGCATGGGTGAACGAACCCAACGCTATGTTATCTTACATACCTCATAGGGATCAACCCTTGGTGAAATCCACAAGACTAGCTTCAAGAACTTGACGATTCCTTGCTTCTTCTCCTTTTTTCTTCTCTTTTTTTCTCTTCTCTCAAAACCCTAACTTATTTTGATGAAGCGTAAACTGAACCAAATCAGTTTAGACCCCAACTTAATTACCAAAAACGAAATTAAATAATTGGATAGTGAAAAGACCACAATACCCTTCTAAAATCCGGTTTTGACTTTCCTTAGCCAGACAACCCAACTTGAAATGGGAATATCTCCTTCATACAAACTCAAAATTGAGCAAACTCAGTGGAGTTGGAAAGATAATTCAAAAATATTTCCTACGGTATCTTGTATCACATGTAAATCATCTTGAGCTAGGAGTTACGGTCATTTGAAGTTGAACCAAAACTCATACTTAGCTTAACTTTGTCAAACTTTCCAAATTTGATTATTTCCAAAAATGTTTTCTTTCTAATTCTAGTTATTTCGAATAGCGGGATGTTACGTATAATGAATGTCGATCTGTTAGAGAAAATTTAGGAACTCTAACTTTGGGACCAAGTCAATTTCCCCCCTATAAATATAGGGGGTCTCTTCATTGTAAAATCATCTCTCAAGAGAAATAATAAGTCTTCTCTTTTCTTCCTACTTTCTTCTATTTATTTTATATACTTTCATAACCAAAAAGAAGTTTTAGTCGGAATCTAAAAACAAATGAACGGTTTAGAGTTTTGCACTTTTATCTAATAATAATAATAATTGTGTCACAGTAAAAATAGGAATTTTTACGTAAACAGTATTTTATTTGATCAATTACGCTTTTAATTGTTACGATATTTTTATTACAAGAACAAATATAATACATTTTTAACAATGTAAACTAATTTAAATAGCACCGAAATAATTGAAATTCACATATAATACTTATAATATATTTGTATTAAAATTGTTTTAGTTATATATATATTAGGTTAAGTTCTAAAAAATTGTATTAAAATTGTATCAAAATTATATTAAATATAAATAATCAGTGGTCTGGTGGTGGTGATTTACCGAAAAAGAAGAGGTGAATCTACGAAAATATGTATTGAAGTTGCATTAAAATTGTATAAATATAAATGATAGTTATAATACAATTTGAATTCTATATTATACATTACTATAAATTTGATAGTTATTATTCCAGAACAAATATAATACATTTCTAACAATGTAAACTAATTTAAATAGTACATGAATGATTGAAATCACATATAATACTTATAATATATTTGTATTTAAAATATTTTAGTTATATATTTTGTGAAGTTCTGAACAATTGTACTAAAGTTGTATTAACATTGTATTAAATATAAACAATTGATGGTCTGGTGGTGGCGATTTATCGAAAAAGAAGAGGTGTGTAATGACTCGTCGGTCATTTTTGGAAAGTTTCATGAATTCATTGTATTGCCCCTCTCAATATTGACCCCGAGTCTTTTATGATTGTGTTTGAAGAGTTGGTTTTGAACTTTGGGTTAAAATATGAGATTTTGGTGAGTTTGTGAGTTTTAAAGCCTAAGTTGTTAAGAAAGTAGTTTTTGGGATCTTTCGAAGTTACGAGTGTTGGAATGGAATTCTATCAATTTCATTAGTCTCAAAATGTAAAATCTGACCCGTAAGAGTTGTCAGTTTCAGATTCTGAGTCTTTTTAAAGATTTCAGGTCCTAAGTTATGAAATTGTTGAAATTTAGCCTTTGGCTTTGGTCAACATTTGGGGTTTGGATGCTCGGATCAGAATTCCGAGAGTTTCGTTGGATTCGGGGGATGATTTTAGGTCTAGATGAGGTCTTGTCATGTTCTAGCCTTTTTAGACGTTGAGTTAGTTTCTTATTATTTTCACAGATGTCAGATCAAGGAGACCTCATATTCGTATTTTGACAGTTCCATTAAGTCCGGAACATCGAGTATAATTTATTTGCATATGTGGGTTATATTCACAGGGTTCCAAACAAATCCCAAGGCTCCTTTCGATGATTTTTAAGTTGGCTGATTTTTTTGTGTTCAAGTGCAACCCTCTGCGTTCGCGGAGCTTGTGTCTCATTTGTGAAGGGGAAGGGATGAGAACCCTGCATTTGCGGAGTCTCGAACGCGTTCGCGGGACGTCAAAGTGTTGACCTCCGTGTTTGTAGAGGTCCAACTCATTTAAAGTCCACGTTTGCGCGCAGGGGTCCGCGTTCGCGGGGGACCCCTGGCAATGTTAAACCCAAATTTTGGGGTTGCTTCACCATTTTCATTTTTGGAGCTTTGATGACTCGATAGAGGCGATTTCAAGTGGGTTTTATGAGTTAAAATTTTTGGGTAACATTTCTTAACTCTAAATCTTTGATTGCTCATTATTATTATTGAATTTATGAGCTTAAATCAAGATTTTGAGTTGATAAATTGGGGGTTCTTCATGAACTTATGTTTTGAAGTAAAAGTGAGTTTATGAACTGATTTTAAGCTCATTTTTAAATATTCTTTCCTCATGAGTTCCTACAGCGTTGAATAATGTTGTCAAGTATTCTTTTCTGGATTCAAACCTCCATTTTAATATTGGGGTTTGAGTTGTTTGACCCATTTCTCTATATAATTAATGTGGGAATTGTTGTCTCTGATGGGTGATTGTGATTACTTGATTATTTTAGATTGTTTGGCTTTGAAAGTTATTCAGAAGGGGAAGACTCAACTTTTGGAGTGATTGATTTTTTATTTGAGGCAAGGCTTCCTAAACCTTGTATTCTAGTTAAATTCGTATACTTCCTTCGTTGCTTGTATGTTGGCAGTAAGGTGAAGGACTTAATTGTCCATGTGTTATATCTAAATGAATAAAAAGAGGTTTAAGTGAAAAAGACTATGTGATGAACATGATGATGTGAATTTCCTTATTGTGATCCTTGTTGATTGATTGATGAATTGTTTGAAGGATGATTGTGGACTTGAATTGTATGAACTGGTGTCTCTTACGTGTGGTATGATATTGCTTGTGTGCATTGATTGTGAATACCGCAATGAGACGTGTGATGATTTGTGATGCCGAGGTCTTTGTCGGCGAGTGTTGTGATGTCGAGGTCTTGGCCATCGAGTGTTATTATGAAGAGGACTTTGTCGGTAAGTATTGTGATGCCGAGGTCTTTACTGACGAGTGTTATTATGCTGAGGTTTTTGCCGGCGAGTGTTTTGATGCCAAGGTCTTTTTTGGCGAGTGTTATTATGCCAAGGTTTTTACCGGAGGGTGTTAGTGATGCCGAGGTCATTTCTGGCAAGTGCTTATAAAGCTGATAGAAAATGGTTCGGGCAAGTGACATTGTGCCGATGGGAAATGGTTCCGGCGAGAGATTAACTATGTGACTTGATGCCTTTGATACTTATGTGTGACTTGCTTGATATTTGAGATTGATGTACTTTTTGTTTGTTACTGAACTACTTGAATTTGAGGTTGACTTATTCGATCTCTTTAATTGTTGAATTGTGGCTATTAAACCATGCTTATTGGGCCTTGTAAGCCGTGTATTGTAGAATTGCTAAGTTGGGCTGATTTTTGTGCATGTTGTAGTTTGAGGAGGTTCGATTGGAGAGTCAGGGGTATTCATTTTCTAGCTAGTTTCCTTGTTTATATGTTACTTGTTGGGTACCATGTTGTTAGTACTCGCCCCTTTCTTCTTCACTTGTGTAGGTCCCGAGCCTGGACCCGTGTGTCTTCTTCTTCTAATGATAGTCGAGGCTCTTCAAGGATTGAGAGAGGCAGCTGCTTGTCATCCTTGCATGCCATCTTTTCCTTTTTTGTTTAAGCTTTATTATACTTGAGAAACAAAGTATGAGACTTGTATTTATCTTTAGAATTCTATATTCTTATTAATGGCTTGTACATGTGACAACCAGGTTCCGGCCTATTGTTTAGAATGAATAATTTTTTTGCCTTTGTCTTATTCTTGCTTTTAACTTCCCCATTGCTTTCGTTTTCATTTGGGTTTAGGCTGCCTTGTCATGGTGGGAATAGACAAGTGTCATTACGTCCATTTTTGGGTCATGACAAAATGGTATTAGAGCCAAGGTTCATAGGTATCACATGTGTACAAACCAAGTCTAAGTAGAGTCTTGAAGATCGGTACGGAGACGTCTATACTTATCTTCAAGAGGCTACAAGAATTGTTAGGAAGCTTCCTTTTATTCATCCTTTCTTATCGTTCGTGGTTACTTTTGCTAGTATTGAATTGCCGCGTGTTGTTTTGGCAGATGTGTAGGACCACAACTTTTATTTCCAGTGATAAATGGGAGGCATTCCCCAAGGATGTTGTTGAGACCCTAGTTAAGGGTAGAGGTAGGGTCCGAGCTAGAGGTCGTGTACGTGGAGTAGCACCAATAAGAGGTCGTACCCATTGAGCGACACCAGCTAGAGAGGCTTCTCCTGAGCCACATGTTGAGGTTGCTGAGGAACAGGTTCCTCCCGATTTTGGAGCTCTGTTGTTTCAAGATACTTTATTGAGTATGCTTGGTGTGTTAGAGAACCTTTATCCAAGTGCACACACTGCAGGTCAGCAACAAACTCTAGGTGTTCATGTTCAGGTGGGCCAACCACCAATGGCTGTTTGGTGCACATATTGATCCTGAGGTTATTTTGACAGTGACAAATCAACAGTGCTATGAGAGGTTTTAGAAGATGAAACCACCCTAGTTTCGGAAGGTAAGAGTGAGGCTGATCATGAGTTCTTGACCTTGTGCCATGAGATGCTAGAGGAAGTAGGTATGGTAGAAGCTCGTGGTGTCTAGTTTGTTACACTTTAGCTTCGTGGTCACACTAGATAAGGGTAGAGGACTTTTGTGAGGTCTAGAATAGTTTGATCTCCTCCGATAGAGTGGGATGTGTTTTCTAGTGCTTTTCAGGACCACTTCATTCCTTGGAGTGTAAGAGAGGAGAGTTGTCTGAGATTTAAGAGCTTGGTTCAAGGTAGTCTGTCTGTGATCGAGTATGAGGCCCTTTTTAGTGAGCTCTCTAGGCATTATTTTTCTATTGTTCTGGACGAGGCAGAGAGAATTCGTTGGTTTGTGAGAGGGCTGACTTTCTTTGTCAGATCTTATGTGGTTAGGGCAGCTAGAGAGGGGGCTTCCTTCAAGTCCATTGAGAAAACCACCGAGGAGGCGGAGTTGATGGTTTTAGAGGTGTTTAGGGAGCCCAAGAGGGCCTGTTATTCTAGTTAGTTTTGTGGTGCCTTATGTGGAGGCAGAGGTTCACATAAGTGTAGTGATTCCTTCTAGCATCGTGGGCTGGTTCATGCTTTTATGGAAACAACTGAGAGTGGGCAGTCAGCCCAATGATCTTATGATCTTGACCAAGGTAACTATGGTAGTTCGTCTGGTTCGCAACAACAGTTAATTGTGCCAAGATCTTGCTTTACTTCTGGGGATGTAGGTCATATGATGCGACATTATCCTCTACAGGCTTATTCAAGACCTCAACGTTCTTACTCAGCTGTTCTTGTCACGACCCGAGAGCACCACCTAGTCGTAACACGGTGTACTCGACCCGAAAGGGTATTATACAAGCCTCATAGCATTCATTCATCGCATAGGTAATAGAAATAGTACGGAATTAAAACTTTATTCAAAAACCATACAATCTAAAGACATTCATTTATAAAGCAGCGGAATACTAAAGTCTCACATGGCCATCTTAGACAAAACTTTAAACAAGATAGGGTCACGGCCCTTTACAATCGAAGTCTTAAAAATAGTCCCTAAACATAAAAGAACTAGAAACATTTAAAAAGTCCTTGTCCTCGATCTATGAGGACATACCAAAAGATACCCAAGCTTCACTAGAGAATGCAATCACTTGCTGAAACCTACACTTGTAGTAAAAATAAGAGAAATATGGGTTAGCACACAAAAATGTACTAAGTATGATGACCATGCAAAAACATGCTTAAAAACATGCTTAAAAAGGGACATTTTGGTTAGAAACCATGCAAGATGCCATTTTAGTAAAACTTCATGAAGATTTATAAAAGAGGCATAATATAAGTCACAACCAACATACAAGTCACATTAGAACATTAGAACATAATCACATATAAACCTTTACCCTTTCCTTGAGCCTCCACCTAAAGTAACCCTCAAGCTATACCTTGTGCAATGTATGGATAGCATACCATACCACCACTCACACTAAGGTACCACCTTAAGGTCACCAAAAGTGAACTTACCATTCATCCTTTCCACCTTTACACAATAAAGCATATAAGAGACATAAACATTACATGAAGCACATCATCACATTAAGACCAAACCTAAGACAACTCTAAGTCATACTTGTGCAATGTGCAAATAGCATCCCATACTACTACTCACACTAAGTACTCCCTTTGAAGTCACCCTAGACAAGGCACATTCACACTCAAAAGTTATGACAAGGAAGTAACTCATAATACAATCCAAGTATAGCATGCATCTTTACATTTAAGCATTTAAGCCACATCTTCATTAGGTTCATTTAGGACACATTCATTCATTTAGAGGACTTTCATACATTTAGTCATTAAGACTTAGAGAACTCACTATAGCCCTTTTGAAGCCTACTTGTGCCATGTATGGATAGCATCACATACTACTACTCACACTTCATAGAAATCCTCAAGAAACTATAATGCACATCTCACATGATGGGAACAGACGTTTAACCGACATAGACCATGAAAGCTAAATCTTGGAATCCGATGTCATATAACCCCACACCGAAGAAAGGTGTTCTACTTGCCTAAGGTAGAACTAGGTTATATCTTAGCTTTGGTAGACACCGCTGGCTAATATATATCCTATGTGGGGACATAGTTATGGGATAGGAAGATGTTCGTTGGAACCCTAGCCTAACATTGAGAGAGTTTCCATCTTACCATATCCACTCGGTGCTTAGCCTCCATTCTCATAGAGTAGTTCATTCTCATTAACATCATTGTACTTGAGAGGGCTACCAACACTAGGTCTACCGACCCAAAGTACATTACACAATAAAAGGCCACCATTACTAGGTCTACCGATTCAAGGTACATTAAGGATAGCTCATTGACTTTCCAAGAAGGGTGCCATAAACGTTGGGTCTACCGATACAAGGTCATCAGTTCACACATGAAAGGGCTACCTACACTAGGTCTACCAATTCAAGGTTCATCACATTAGTTCCTAGACTCATCATGAAGGGCTACCAACACTAGCTCTACCGGTTCATGTCATAACCTAGAATACTTCATCATTCATTTATGAAAGGAATGTCATTGGCTTATCGATTCATATTCCTCAAGTCAAGACACATTCATTAGTCATTTAAGAAAGGAATTCCATAGGCCTATCGATTCATATACATCAAGTCGAGACACGTTCATTACACAAGAGAGGATGCCTAAGCCTACCAACTCAAGATACTTCATTCATGATCACATTCATCAATATAAGAAAAGGATGCCTCAGCCTACCAATTCAAGATTCAACATTCACATTAATCTCATTATCATTCATGAGTGTCAATTGAGAATATACTATCAACAACAACACACTTACATTCTACACATGATCATCATTTTATCATAGAAATCACTTGCAAATCCTTCACATCACATTCACATATACAATATCATGATAATACTTCAATTACTAAAACTATACCTTCAAGGCCATGATCACAATATACATAGTAAGTAAACACCTCCACCTTTCAAGTGGATCAACAATTCAAGCACAATTCTACTTCAACAAGTAATTAGGTCAAACTTGCCCTTTTAAGGCTATGAACAAATCCTCAATTCACCAAAAAGTAACCATAATTAGGCATTGATGATGATACAATTCAATAACCCAAAGCAATTTAGGCATAATCCACCAACATTCATTCATATATAATCAACAAACCAACTTCATAAAGCACAATTTAGGAATTGAGAAAAATCATGGTTCATAGAATATTTTCATCTTAAATAATCAATTAAACATCAATATAATCATAATTTATAATTTGAAAATGTTTGATGAGAGTAACCATGAGATTGAGAAAAATCTAGGGTTTTTGAGAAAGTTGAAAACTTTGAAAACTTCTTTGAAATTGACTCTAGGGTGAAAGCTAGCCCTAGATGAAGGATCACCATACCTTAATAGATGAATTCCACGAAAAATCTACTCAATTATCCCTCCTCTTCAAGCCCTAAGTCTTCTTCTTCTCTTCGTCTTCAATGGAGTTCTAGAGAGAGGATATTTTGAGAGGAAAGGGTTTTGATTTGGGGAAATTGAACAATGAAATCTAAAATAGTATTTTAATATTTTAATACTCTTAAAATATCTATATAAACCCAAAATAACCGTCCAAACACTTAACTAGCTAAGGGAGGAATTTACTAAACACCCTTGACTTGGCTGTGTCTTTGACAGCACACAAGTGCCATTCACGAGACCTAGACTCACGGACCGCGAGTCCATTCATGGACCATACTTTTGGTCCGTGTTCTGGGTCAGAGACGTGCATTTAGGGACCATGACCTACGGATGCCATCCACGGGGCATGGATGGATCTACGGGGCATGGACCCGTTCCGTAGGTCACCCCATTTTTTGACAAGTTCATCATTTGTGGCAGCCTTAGGGGTTAAGCTTAGGGTCCTCCTCAAGGACCCCTAGGATGGTCCATGGGGAGTCGTACCTTGATGTTTAACCCCTAAACCCCTTAACCATGGCTCGGGACAACATAAAGCACCATCAAACCTCACACCAAACTCTAACACACACCTATTAGGCTCTAGTTTCACTTATTCGTTTTTAGGGTCATTACAGTTCCAACTAGGGATCCAGCATCTCCGGTCAAAGGTCGAGGCAAAGCTCAAACTAGTAGAGGTGGTAGTACTTTTGGTAGGGGTACTCCAGCTCCGCAGGGTGGAGGTAGAGGTTCTACTCAAGCCAAAGGCGGCCAAGATGGCCAGTGTTATGCTTTTCTTGGGAAGCATGAGCCTGAGACTTTTGATGTTGTGATCACATGTATCATCCCAGTTTGCCATTGACATGCGTCTATATTATTTTATCCGAGCTCTACTTTCTCATATATGTCTACCTATTTTTCTTCTAGGTTTGATATGATAATTTGCTTGCATGCATGTGTCTATTCATGTTTTTACACCAGTGGGTGAATCCTTAATGGTGGATTGAGTGTATCCATCCTGTTTTATTTCTTTGGTTGGGTAGACCTGATTATTTTAGGAATGGTAGACTTTGATATTATCTTGGGTATGGATTGGCTTGCTCCGTATCATGATGTTCTTGATTGTTATGCTAAGATTGTGACCTTAGTGATGTCAGGTGTCCCTAGAGTTGAGTGGACGGGTTCTAGTAATTCTTACCCTAGCAAGGTCATCTCCTTCATTAGAGCTCAGTGATTGGTTGCTATAGGGTGTTTGTCTTACTTGGCGTTCATTCGGGATAATAGTGTTGAGCCACTTCCCATGGCGTCAGTGCTCGTGATTCGAGAGTTTGTAGATGTGTTTCCTAGTAATCTTCTAGGTATTCTTACAAATAGGGATATTGATTTTGCTATTGACTTGGAGCCGGGCACCAAGCCCATATCTATTCCTCTGTATCGTATGGCTCCAATTGAGTTGAAGGAATTGAAGGATCAGTTACTGAATTTGTTGTGTAAAGGATTTATTCTCCCTAGTATTTCCATGTGCGGTGCTCAAGTGTTGTTTGTGAGGAAGAAGGATTAAGCTATGAGGATGTGTATTGACTATCGACAGTTGAACAAAGTGACAGTGAAGAACAAGTATCCTATTCCTTGTATTTATTATTTGTTTGATCAGTTTCATTAATGTTTTCTAAGATTGATTTGAGATTCGAATATGATCAGCTGAAGATTAGGGCAACGGATATCCCTAAGACAACTTTTAGGACTCGTTATGGCAACTATGAGTTTCTTTTAATGTCTTTCGGTTTGATTAACGCACATGCAACATTCACTACTAAAAAACTGCCAAAAAGCGAGGGACGGTGTCGCTCAAAAAAATGACGATTTTTGCCACGCTGTCCGTCGTTTTTTAATAAAAATAATTATTTTTTAAATTATTTGACAAAAAGCGATGGACAACATCTCTTATTCTGTTGCTTTTTTTAGCAGATTTTTGCGCCAAATATATATATAATTAATAATTATTTATTTAATATAAATAGCGACGCCGTCCGTCGCTTTTATTAAAAATAATTTTATATAAATTAAAATATTAACCACACTGTCCGTCGCTTTTAATTTATTTTAAGATATTAAAAAAAAATTACTATAGCGACGGACAACATCTTTATGTTCGTCGCTTCTTGGTCAAAATACTTGGTCAATTATTTTTAAAAAGTGATGAACAGTGTCTCTTAGTCCGTTGTTTTTTGGTCAAAATGTTGGTCAATTATTTTTAAAAAAAGCGACGGACATAGAGACGTTGTCCGTCACTTTTTATTAAATATGTAAAATAGATCCGCGATTTTAACCCATTTATCCATTTCCCCATTTGTGAAATTCTCCTCCTTCTCTCCACTCCTCACCACCACCACTACGTCGTTGTTGCCACCGGACCCGCCGCGAGCCAGCCAGCCGCCGCCACCTCCTGCTTCTTCGTTACTACCGGATCAGACGCCGCCGCCGCTGCATGCCTCTCCTCTCTCTTCAATCCTTCGTTCCCTGAAATTCTCTCCAACCCTTTCTATCTATCTTTAGAAGTAGGGTGAGAGAAAGTCAATATGATATTTGCGTTGGTTTTTCCAACGAAACTAAGCACTTTTCTTCTTTCTCATTTGGAAGGCTCAGTCCCACACCCCGACTTCAATGATGGGAACAACCTCCGCACTCCGGCGTTCCACTGAACAACAGTTCTCCGCCTTACTATATTTAGAATAGTGGTCGATCCTTCGGGAGTTACATTCATAACAACATGTAATGTTATGTTCATGTGGTGATATTCTATCTTTCTAAGATTACTACCCTGTACGTAGTCTATGTCTGGGGAGCATATTTGACAGTAGATAGACTTCTCCTTTAAGGTTGGGGTTTAATAATGCATCAAAAAAAATTTCAAATTGAACTATATTTTGATTTTGTTAGCTATTTAATTGTAATTAGTTTATTGAATTCATGTTAATTGATTGTTAGTTTGAATTAGCGATTATTAGTTATTGAGTGAATTGAAAATTTTAATGTTAGGGTTAGTTTGAATTAGGGTATCTTAGGATTTGTTTGAAATTCGGTATTTCTTGAGTTAATTAGTTTGATTTTGGAATTGTAAGATTAGATTGAATTAGGGTATTTAAGGAGTTGTTTGAATTTGGGTATTATTTGAGTTTGTTTGATTTTCGGATTTTAGGACTAACTAGAGTTTGAATTATTATTGAGACTTTAAGACTAATAGTTTGAATTTGCGATTAGAAATAGCTAGCTAGTTTGAATTTAGGATTTTAGCACTAGTTAGATTTTAGGACTTTGGGACTAGTTTGAAATTGTGATTTTAAGACTAGTTTGAATTTGGAATTTAGGACTAGTTTGAATTATATTTGAGATTTCAGGACTACTAATAGTTTGAATTTGAGATTTTAGCACTAGTTTGATTTTTGAATTCTAGGAGCACTTTGAATTTGTGATTTTAAGACTAGTTTGAATTTAGAATTTAGGACTAGTTTGAATTATATTTGAAATTTTAGGACTAATAGTTTTGAATTTGGGACACTATCTAGCTAGTTTGAATTTGGAATTTTAGGGATTTGAATTACAACTTAATTAGAACTTATATTTAATTATAACTTGAATTTACTATAAATTGAACTTAATTAGGAATATGAACTTGAAATGTTGTTGACTTTAATTTATTAGAACTTAATTTTTATTCTTATTAGAACTTGGATTTTATTTTAACTTAATTAGAATTTTGTAGTACTTAAAAATCTTATTGACCTTAATTAATTTGAACTTAATATAAATTAATTAGAAATTTATTAAACTTCATTAATTTATAATAACTTGAAAACTTAATTAGGAATTAATATAAACTTAATTTTGAACTTAACTAGAACTTGAACTTAATTAATTAGTGTTCATTAATTAATTAAGCTTTAACTTTAATTTGTAGATCTTGAACTAATTAAACTTAATTAGAATTTGAATATGTGTACTTGGGAGTCGAGGTACAATTTGGTCATTGCGACCACATTTGAGAGGAGGGCATCCGCGAGACAGTCTAGCTGGCTAAAGAAAGTTCGGGATACTGATCAACGTCCGGGTTGGATGTTGTCTCATGTATTTGATGATTTGCGTGTGTATTGGAACACAAATAAGTTTAAGGCAATGTCCGAACAAGCCAAAAAGGCTAGAGGCAGTCTTAAGGGTGGCTCGTTGCACACCGAAGGTGCAAAGACCGTTGGAACAATTACAAGGGAGATGGTAAGTTCTAATTCAAACTTTTAAATAAATAATTAGTTGATTCATATATATCGTTATAAATTTCAGTTTTTTATTTATAGGAAAAAAAATTGGAGCGCAACCCCATTAAACTAGAGGTTTTCAAGAAGACTCATGTGAAGAAGAAAGAAGATGAGTTCAATTCGGATGTGTGGGTCGAGGAAAGGGCCGAATGAAATTTTGTAAGTTATTTAATATGAATAATATATATTAATAGTGAATATATTTATAATATATATATATATATATTGATGTCAATTTTTTATATTTAATATGCAGAATGAGTTTCATCAGTACGTCGCTGAGAATCTAGATAGTTCGGTCCAAATGACACCTGAATTGTCCACCCAAATTTGGACAGAAAAAGTGGTAGGGGGGACACACAAGGGTAGAGTCTATGGTCTAGGCTCTCGAAATTATGTAAGACGACTCTAGTCAGGCTTAGAAGGTATTGGATCGCCACGTCAAGCCAAGGCACTTGACGGTATTCAGATTGCTGCTATGTCGGCTCAAATAGCACATCTTACATCAGCACTGGCAGAGTCAGAGCGGAGAAGAGTAGCTGAACAACAAAGCATGAGTGCGATCGTTCAGGAAATCAAAGAACAAGTGTTGAATCTCGCTCGTTGACCTACTACATCTTCTCCTGCCGAGGACACCGACGACGAGAGTGAGGAGGAGAAGGAGGATTTTTGTAGATGCCACTCCCTACTTTAGGTCTCTTTTGAAACACTTTATAAGTTTTTTGTATTGTGATTTGTATAGTTTTGAAGATTGAGTTAAGTTTGATGTTGTATATGTTGTGTGTTTACATTATATTGTTTTATTGGGCTGGTTGAATATGAATTAAATTGATTTATATTTGAAGGTGGGCAGTAGAAACTGTCAAAAAATTGGAGGAAAAAATGATGGACAGGGTGGTTTCGTCCGTCGCTTTTTTGCATTATATTTTTCAAATAAACCCAGAAAACCAATGGACAGGGTCCTTTAGTCCGTCGCTTTTCTGGGTATTTTAAAAAATTAATTTCCAGAAAAGCAACGAACAGTGTCCTTTAGTCTGTTGCTTTTCTGGAATTATCAAAATATAAATTTCCAGAAAAGCGAGGGACTGCGTCGCTTTTTGGAAATAAAAATAAATGAAAATATAAAAAAGCGATGGAGTTCATCGCTTATTGAAAAAAAATAACAAAAAAAAATAATCAAAAAGCGACGCACTAGCGACGAACATGACTGCGTCGCTTTTCCATCGATTTTGACCAAAAAAGCGATGCAGTCCGTCGCTTGTGGCTGTCATTTTTGGCAGTTTTTTAGTAGTGATTCATAGAGTTGATGAACGAGGTGTTCTGACCGTTTATGGATTCCTTTTTTATAGTGGTCATTGATGACATCTTGGTGTACTCTAAGACTAAAGAGGACCACGATTGACATTTGATGATTGTACTCCAGAGATTGAGGGAAGAGAAGTTTTATGCCAAGTTCTCAAAGTGCGGGTTTTGACTTGATTATGTTGTATTTTTGGGACACGTGATTTCCAACAAGTGTATTAGGGTGGATCCTGCCAAGATTGAGGCAATGAGGGGCTGGACCAGACCTACATCGGTTATTGAGATCCAGAGTTTTGTGGGGCTTGCAGGCTATTACCGATGATTTTTTTGGAGCTTCTCTGCCATTGCATCTCCTCTGACTAGATTGACTCATCAGAGTGTGAGTTTCCAGTGGTCTGATGAGTGTGAGGAGAGATTTCAAAAGCTCAAGACCTTGTTGACTTCAGCTCTCTCTTGTTTTGACTTAACCCAAGGAGGGTCTGGATGTCACTATTTATTGTGATGCTTCTGGAGTCGGGTTAGGTGGTATTCTGATGTAGAAGGGTAAGGTGATTGCCTATGCTTCTAGGTAGTTGAAGATCTATAAGAGGAACTACCCTACCCATGATTTAGAGTTGGCAGTCATTGTATTTATTCTTAAGCTATGGAAATATTATCTGTATAGAGTTCATTGTGATATTTTCACAGATCATCGAAGTCTTCAGTATATCTTCGGTTAGAGAGATTTGAACTTGAGGGAGCGTAGATGGCTGGAGCTACTGAAGGACTATGACATTACTATTTGTACTATCCAAGGAAGGCGAATGTGGTGGCCGATGCTTTGAGTAGGAAGACTTCTAGCATGGGAAGTCTTGCCACTATTAGTGTTTTTTCGGAGGAGAGACCATTGGCTAGAGATGTGCAGAGGTTAGCCAACAATCTCGCCTGGTTACGTATTTCTAAGGAGATGGGTGGTTTGATTTCTTTCATTGAGAGTTATTCTTCCTTAGTTGAGTAGATTCGTGAGCACTAGTTTGGTGATGAGAAACTATGGCTCATTCGAGATAAGGTGATGAGAGGGGAAGCCAAGGAGTCTGTCCTTGATTCAGATGTTGTCTTGCAGATTGGAGGCAGCATTTGTGTGCGCAAGGTAGGCGAGTTGGTTTGACTGATTCTTAAGGAGGCCCATTATTCTCAATATTCCATCCATCCAGGTATGACAAAGATGTATCATGATTGAGCCAGCACTATTGGTGGTGTGGTATGAACAGGGATATTGCAGATTTTGTTTTGAGGTGTTTAACTTGCCATCAGGTCAAGCGTGAGCACCAACGACTTGGAGGTATATCTCAGAGGATGCCTATTCCTACTTGGAAGTGGGAACGAATCACTATGGACTTTGTTATGGCACTACCTACCACCGTGAGTGGTTATGACTCCATTTGGGTTGTTGTTGATAGGTTGACCAAGTCCACCCATTTCATCCCAGTTCGAGTGAAGTATACGTCGAAGAAGTTAGCCGAGCTATTGTGTGACTACATGGATACCCAGATTCTATCGTCTCCAATCGAGGCTCCTTGTTTACTTCCCATTTCTCGAAGGCTTTGCAACATGGTTTGGGCACTCAGTTAGATATGAAGTACAAGTTTTCATCCTCACACTAATGGTCAGTTTGAGCGGACGATTCAGGTATTGGAGTACATGCTCCGAGTTTGTATGATTGATTTTAGTGCTAGATGGGATCGACATTTGACCTTAGCAGAGTTTTCCTATAACAATAATTATCATTCCAGTATTCAAATGGCCTTTTTTGAAGCATTGTATGGAAGATTGTGTAGATCTCAGATCGGATGGTTTAGTTCAACTGAGATGGACTGAGTGGATACAGACTTTCTTAAACATGATATGGAGTAGGTTCGTATAATCCAGGGTAGACTGTTGACATCCCAGAGTCGACAGAAGAGTTATGCGGATCAGAGAGTTTGAGCCTTAGTATTCATGGAGGGTGACCATGTTTGGCTTCGAGTGTCACCCATGAAAGGTGTGATGAGGTTCGTAAAGAAGGGCAAGCTTAGCCCTAGATTCATAAGACCCTTTGAGATTTTAAATCGTGTGGGAGAGGTGGCCTATAAGTTGGCCTTACCGCCTAGCTTGTAAACTGTGCATCCCGTGTTTTATTTTTTCATGCTTTGAAAGTATGTGCCAGATGAGTCCCATGTACTTTCCCTTGATCCAGTTAAGTTGAGTCTAAAATTATCTTTTGAGGAGGAGCCATAGCCATTTTTGAAAGGCAAGTCCGGAAACTTAGGATCAAAGAGATCACTTCAGTGAAGGTGTAGTGGAAGCATCATTTAGTTGGTGAGGTGACTTATGAGATAGAGTCAGATATGCGTGCCAGATATCCTCAACTTTTCGAAGCTTCAGGTACTTTCTTTTTCTTGATGTTCGAGGACGAACATGGTCTTTAGTGGTAGATAATGTAAAGACTCGGTCGGTCATTTTTGGAAAGTTTCATGAATTTATTGTTTTACCCCTCCTGATATCGACCCTTAGTCTCTTTTTATTGAGTTTGAAGAGTTGGTTTTGAACTTTTGGTTAAAAGCTGATATTTTGTTAAGTTTGTGAGTGTTTAAGGGTGAGTTGTTAGGAAAGTGGTTTTTGGGGTCTTTTGGAGTTTCAAATGTTGGAATGGAATTTCATTGATTTCATCAGTCCCAAAATATGAAATCTAACTTGTGAGAGTTGTCGGTTTCAGATTCCGAGTCTTTTTGAAGATTTGAGGTCCTAAGTTGTGAAATTGTGGAAATTTAGCCTTTGGGTTGACTTTGGTCAACATTCGGGTTCAAATACTCGGATCAGAATTCTTAGAGTTTTGTTGGACTCAGGGGATAATTTTAGTCCTAGGTGAGGTCTTAGTTGATTTGAGAGGTCCCGGGTGTGTTTTAGCCTATTTAGCCGTTGAGTTAGTTTCTTGTGGTTTTCGTGGATGCCAGGTCAAAGAGACCTCGAATTTGTGTTTTGATGGCTCTATTGAGTCTAGAACATTGAGTATAATTAATTTGCATATGTGGTTCGTCTTCACAAGGTTCTGAACGAATCTCGAGGGTCCTTTCGATGATTTTTGAGTTGGCTGATTTCATTGTGTTCTGGTGCAACTCTCCGTGTTCACGGAGCTTGTGGTGCATTCACGGAGGGGCAGGGATGAGAATCCCACATTCGTAGAGTCTCAACTTTGTTCGCTACAGTTCAAAATACTGACCTCCGCGTTCACGGGAGACCTATCGCGTTTGCAGAGGTCCAACTCATTTAAAGGTTGCGTTCGCGGAGGACCCCTGGAAGTGTTAAACCCAAATTTTGGGGTTTCCTCCCAATTTTCATTGTTGGAGCTTTGAGGACTTAGTAGAGGTAATTTCAAGTGGGCTTTTTGAGATAAAATTATTGGGTAATATTTCTTAACTCTAAATCTTTAATTACCTATTATTATTATTATTGAATTTATGAGTTTAAACCAAGATTTTGGATTGATAAATTGGGGGTTCTTCATGAACTTAAGTTTTGAAGTAAAAGTGAGTTTATGAACTGATTTTAAGCCCATTTTCGAAATGATTTTCCCTAATGAGTTCCTAAAGTCTTGAGTAATGTTTTCAAGTAGTGTTTTGCGGATTCAAACCTCCATTTTGATGTTGGGTTTTGAGTTGTTTGACCGATTTATCTATAATATTGATGTGGGAATTGTTGTCTCTGATGGGTGATTGTGAATCCTTTAATATTTTAGATTGTTTTGCTTTGGAAGTGATTCGGAAGGGGAAGACTCAACTTTTGGAGTGATTGTTCTTTGATTGGCAAGTGGCTTCCAGAACCTTGTATTCTAGTTGAATTCGTATGCTTCCTTCGTTGCTTGTGTGTTGGGAGTAATGGAGATGAGGTGAAGGGTTTAACTATCTACTTGTTATATCTAATAAAAGGGGTAGAACTGAAAAAGACTATGTGATGAACACGATTATGTAAATTGTCTTATTGTGACCCTTGTTGATTGATAGATGAAATGCTTGAAAGCATGATTGTGGACTTGAATTGTATGATTTTTTTGTCTCTTCCATGTGGTGTGATATTGTTTGTGTGCATTCACTTTTAACACCATGATGATACATATGATGATATATGATGGTGAGGTCTTTGCTAGTGAGTTTTGTGATGCCGAGGTCCTTGCCGGTGAGGTGTTGTGATGCCGAGGTCATTTCTGGAAAGTGTTTACAAAGCCGATGAGAAATGGTTTCGGCTAGTGACAATGTGCCTATAGGAAATGGCTCCGACGAGAGATTGACTATGTGACTTGATGTCTTTGATGTTTATGCAGGACTTGCTTGATACTTGAGATTGATATACTTGTTGCGTGTGATTGAACTACTTAAATTTGAGGTTGACTTATTTGATCCCTTTAATTATTGAGTTGTGGCTATTAGATTCTAATTATTAGGCCTTGTGAGCCATGTATAGTAGAATTGCTAGGTCTGACTGATTTCTGTGTAGGTTGTAGTTTGAGGTGGTTCGGTTGGAGAGTCAGGGGATATTCGTTTTCTAGCTAGTTGTCTTATTTAGTAGGTTGCTTGTTGGGTACCGTGTTGTTGGTACTCACACTTTGCTTCTTTACTTATGTAGGTTTCGAGTCGGGACCCGCGTGATCTTTTTCTTGTTCTCCTGACAGTCAAAACTCGTGAAAGATTCAGAGAGGTAGTTGCTTGTCATCCTGGCGGCCCTCTTTTCCTTTTTCTTAAAACTTTGTTCTACTTGAGAAATAAAGTCTGAGACTTGTATTTATCTTTCGAATTCTGTATTTTCATTAGTGGCTTGTACACGTGACAGCCCGGTTTTGGGGTATTGTTTAGGATGAATAAGTTTTCCGCCTTTGTCTTATTTTTGCTTTTTATTTCCGCAATATTGCTTTCGTTTTCGTTTGGGTTGAGGCTGACTTGTCTTGGTGGGAATAGACAAGTGTCATCACGTCCATTTTTGAAATTAATTTAAAATTATACCAAAATATTTGAAATTCACACATAATACTTATAAGGGAAAATAATTGTTTTAGACCCTTTGTTATTGCCTTATTTTGGTTTTGATCCCTGTGATATCTTACTTCTCAGGTTTAACCTTTAATTAATTATAATCAATTATTTTAGTCCTTCTACTTATGGTGATAACCAATACAAACAGATTTGTTATTTCTGTCAAGGGCAATTATGGCACTTCACAATAAGAAACACTTTTATACTAAAAAGCAAAAACCTAAAAATATGAAGAAGTGCACAAATCGTTCCATAACATCTTTTCTCATACACAATCATATTCAACCCTCCTCCCTTCTTCCATTAGGAATGTCAATCCTCTAATACAATGATGAAAGTAACGTACTATTTGTTGATCGATGAGCAATTATTCTTGGATGTACCTTCATATTTCACTGCCAAATAACAATTTAGTTTTTTCAAGGCCCACCTTTCTCTCAATACGCCAAGTCTTATTTTGCTCTTAATTACATGAGTAACTAAGGAGAAACATAGTATAGGTTGAGGTTTATGACTAGCTATGTATACAGCATACAGGTCTTGCCGTCTTGGTCGACAAACATGATTGTAGGAGATTCTAATTGACATTTTTGAAGAGACAAAGAGCAATTTAGGTTGTCACTTGTTTAACTTCTTTCAGCTCCAACAACAATTCAAAATTATAAAGAAGACTATGATTAATTCATAGATTTCACAATTCATATTGCAGAAAATGATAAAGTTGAAAAGCCAATACTAATTGTTACTGCAATTTTACCCACCTTAATCTTGAGCTCATAATTTTTTTGTAAGAAAAAGTTTCAGATATCAAATCAGATAAAACATTAATTTCAGAGCTTAATCAAAAAAATTAGATAAAAATAATAGAATTCAAAAATAAAAAACATGATCGAAGCCTGTAAAAAGAAGATGGAAGAGGGCCGAAAAGAAAGTATACCTCTGCCTCGAATAAAATAATGGATAACAAAAATCAAAATTTGACATAATAAATTACTCCAATATGAGCTCCTCTATGATTTTTCTCTTGAAATTTCATCAAGAATTGATTAAATTTTCTCATTTGAAGAGAAGTTAAAAATCTACAAAGAGATGGAGAGAGAAAGAGCTTTAGAAAGTAATATTATACACTTCAACTTTTACAAATCAACACTTTACTTTGGAGTTTGGACAGAACAATTTCTTGTAAAATGTGTTTCTCACGTGAATATGATATTTTTTAATATAATATTATGTGAAGTACCATAATTTCCCTCGACAAAAATAACAAATCTGTTTGTATTAGTTATCACTGTTAGTAGAAGGACTAAAATAATTGATTATAATTAATTAAAGGTTAAACTTAGGAAGTAAGATATCACAGGGATCAAAACCAAAATAAGGCAATAACACAGGGACTAAAACAATTATTTTCCCTACTTATAATAATTTGTAAGAGCAAAGAAAGATGAAAAATGTAGGTATTATGCTAGTGCAACTGCTCAATGCTTAATGTGTAAACGTATGCACCTTTCTATTATTTTTTCATCAAACATAGAAGTGCATGGTAACGAGTAAATAAATTTTGTCACTTCCGAAATTAAAAAAATAACTAAAAGAACTAGTGATAGTGGCTCGGTTTGTTGATGCTATTTGTGGTAAGAAAAGTAAAGCTAATCAGTGTAAGAGTAAAATATATATGTTATAATTCGTAAATAAACTTATATAATATATTATTTAATATAATATATTATTTATGTAAATTACCCTAAAAATGGTTACTTTCACGACCCAAAATTCACATGTCGTGATGACACCTATGTTCCCAACCGATAGGTAAGTCAACTCACTAGTATATTGAAAAGAAATATTTTTTGCTCTTTTCAGTTGAAACTCACGTGATAAAACAATCGTAATGTCAATTTGTTCTGACAATTCATATGTAACATGTGGGGTTTATATATTTCAAGTTTGTTTTGGCTATGGCCTATGTTACCCATGATTTGTTGAAAAAGTTTTGGTGTCAAGAATAGGATGAATATTGCTCTATAGTCTTTTTCCATTTTAAAAAGTTCTTTTTTTATAAAAGAAAAAAGGACCACAATAATGTGGTTTAGAAGGGGAAGTAGTTTTTACTCTTTCACTGTACTTGAAAGCAAAAGAAATAGTTATAGATGAACAAAGAAAATGTCCTCTCATAGGCATCTTGTCATATCTGTGATGTATATTTATGAATATGTACATATGTAATATATACAGAAAGGTTGTTCATGTTATCCTTTTCAAGAAAATAGTTTTAAAATTGTTTAGTAATTTTAATTGTCTCGTTGAAAACAAGTTAGGTTATCCATACTTTAGTATATATATATAGAGAGAAAATGGCCAAATGACCCCCAACCTATTACCAAAAATCCAACTACACACTTATACTTCACGGGGGTTCTATTACCCCCTGAACTATTTTAAAGTTGAATTATTTCTTCCCTGAAATGTCATTACAAGGCATGTGTCTTGTGGTGACATACACGCACTTGACACGTGTATTTCACCATTTAATATTATTATTTTTTAAAGTCCTCCTTCCTCTTCCTTTCTTCCCCAATCATTTCTACAACCCTAACTATAATAAACACCATTTTTTTACCTCAATAAATCTCTATATCTCTAACAATTTATAAAAACGAATATTCAAGTCACTTTTTCATCTACTCCGAATATCTAGAGCCTAGAAGATAGCGGTCCTAATCAAATCTTTCATTCAACCAATTCAACAATTTTTCCAGATTTTTTTACATTTCGTCCAATTTTCTTCCTTAGACAAATTCAGATACACATTAAATGAGTCATGAACATTCGAGATCAGATATTTTACCACTAATTAAGAGTTTCCTACCATATATTGAGAAAGATACACCTAGGTACATGTATTTTGCTATCAGATATAGTAAAATAGGGAGAGAGGTGAGCGAAATAGTCATGGATCTACACACTAGATACATGTATCTATATGTATCTGGTGTGATTCGTATGTATCTGGAGTACATGATATATAGGGAGGTGGCGAGCGAGATGAGAGGGAGGTAAGCGAGATTTATCTATGTATCCCAGATACATGCGAATTCACTTGGATACAGTGTATTTAGAACCAATTACACATAATTTTGACTCCATGGATCTCAAGATACATGTATCTGGACGTATTTGAAGGCGATAAATTTTCCTTTATTAATATAGTTTTCAAGAAATATTATGTATTTTAAATACCTAATTTAATGCTCCACTCATCGCAAAGGCATATATTTATTAAATATTAACTTCTAATTTTTATAATTATCTTTTATTTTAAATATTAATTTAATTATGTAATTACACTCGTTAGTTTTATAGAAGAACATAAAAGGAGGAGAAGTTATAATATTTTTAGTGATATCATGAATTTTGAGTGAATAAAAATTGGAAGTTTAACTCATTTGGCTAATCCATATTTTACTCATTGTTTACCCATATTTTATCTATATTTTCATGGGTTGAATATGTGTATCTACCCATATTTTAGCCATATAAAAATCACTGACGCAACCCATTAAAATATGCGCATGTTACCAAAATATGAACTCATTTTGCTTACGCTAATTCCGACTTTTTACAACCTTATTGACATGGTTATAGTAACAATAAGGTGAGTTTGAGCTAGAAATGATCATGGAGCAGGGTTGGGATGAGTTGAGGCTTAACCTATAAAAAATTCAATTGTCCTGCCTTATCCTGCTTCGCCCCACCTTGCATAACGTTTTCTTTTATTTTCATCCCGCTTTGTTTCTATTCCGCCCCACAAAAAGAAAAAAAAATTAAAGTTTCAATAAGCTACTTCTTTTTTCCTACAAGAATGATTTTCATTTCTTTTAGTTTTTTTTACTTGTTAATATTTATTTGATTAACTATCTTACAAATGTTTTTTGGACAAATGCTATTAGGTGTAAAAATAGTACTGTTAAGTATTGTATAGAGTGAAAATATAGAAGATTATCATTGATAATGTTAGAACATAAATGATTCAGTAGATTCGAGGTTTAATAGATTTTTAAAAATAAAATAAAATAGGAAGTTGTCAATTGAATAGTAAGTGCAAGATGCAAAGAATTACTTATAATGATTTTCATAAAATTAGTTTGGCGGAAATCCTCACCCCTTCATGCATTAGGTTTTCAACAAAATGTCACGATCCAAAATTGGATCATGATGTCGCCTAACATAAATCCTCCACTAGACAAGTCGAAATCCCACTACAAGCAATAAATACAACAAAATGTGAAAGAGGGACCCATAGCAGAGATGTGTATAGGACAATACAAGATATACAAAAAGGGTCAGAAAGTGATCGAGAAACAAAAAACTATGCATAGGAATTCAACTCCAGACCTGGAGTCAGAAGTACACGAGTGTTAAAAAGTATAGAAAGGCAATATACATCAGACTTGTCTAATCAAAAGTGCAAACTGCATGGACAATGTAAAAAGAAGGAAACCAGTAAATCTACGGATGCCAAGAGCTAACCATGATCCAACAACAATAGCCACGGGAGATCAGAACTCATCGTGGGTGGCTAGTGTTAGGAGTTGCATCTGAAAAAGATGCAGAAATGTAGCATGGGTACAAAAAAACAGATCACTTAGTAGGCATCATAGGCCAACCGAGCTTAGATAGATACTATATAGATAAAGATGTCATGATAGTGCTAACACAGCAATTCAATAATTCACTGACTAAAAGTATACAACTACCACTTAATAGTGAAGAGAATAATAATAATAATAATAATAATAATAATAATAATAATAATAATAATAATAATAATAATAATAATAATAATAATAATAATAATAATAATAATAATAATAATAATAATAATAATAATAATAATAATAATAATAATAATAATAATAATAATAATAATAATAATAATAATAATAATAATAATAATAATAATAATAATAATAATAATAATAATAATAATAATAATAATAATAATAATAATAATAATAATAATAATAATAATAATAATAATAATAATAATAATAATAATAATAATAATAATAATAATAATAATAATAATAATAATAATAATAATAATAATAATAATAATAATAATAATAATAATAATAATAATAATAATAATAATAATAATAATAATAATAATAATAATAATAATAATAATAATAATAATAATAATAATAATAATAATAATAATAATAATAATAATAATAATAATAATAATAATAATAATAATAATAATAATAATAATAATAATAATAATAATAATAATAATAATAATAATAATAATAATAATAATAATAATAATAATAATAATAATAATAATAATAATAATAATAATAATAATAATAATAATAATAATAATAATAATAATAATAATAATAATAATAATAATAATAATAATAATAATAATAATAATAATAATAATAATAAATTATCCTTACAATTCAAGCCAATCACAAACTGACATAAAACACAAGGCGATGTAGTGTATATGAGGCCAATGCATGAAATAGGTAAAAAGTTCCAGAATCATCTCACCGACCGCACCGTAGGCTTCTCAAGAAAACTGCGGAACCCGTCGGATCTCATAAACAAGTGTAGTAGAATTAAAACTCAGAATTCAGTCTACGAGCTCCCAGAGATCATTAACATATGCAGTATGCATGACGTGCAACCCTAATATCCCATCGGGCTCACAATATAAAGTAAAAACCTCTTCTGTCGCCTAAACATCTTGGAATATCCATATGTTTTTTGAAATAATTTCCCCGTTTTATCCAAATTCTCGTAACAATAGTGTTTTTCCTCCAAAACATTCAAGTCACAAAAATGAAATCAAAAATCTTAAAGTAAATAACTTCATAGAACGAAAACTTCCGAAAAAGACATACTTAATTCCAAACTTCAAATTTTCATTAAAAAAAACTCAGTAACATGCTCTCTTAAACCCAAGACAAGAAAAAATCCTAATAAAATTATCTAAGTGACTCAGTTACACTTTTCTGTCCAAAATATGCCAAGTGGAGATGTGTCACGACCCAAGTAGCCCCTAGGCATAACATGGCATACAAGACCTTGAGAGGCTCCATACAAGCCACTTAGCTGTCATCATATAAGAAATAGGATAAAAGATTTAAAAGAAAGTTTTTTATATATCAAAGTTGTATAGAGCACAGCGGAAATCTAAACATCGTCTCAAAGCCATCTAGTACATAAGAATGAATCTGGGCGAAGCCCGTACATCATGTTCCAAAACTGAAAGTAAGGAAAGACCGAAAATAATTAATGTCCGGTTCACGAAGCATGAGGACTCACCAAAGTTCAAAATCTCCTCAACGAACTCTAGCCAAGAAACTGGAAACCCTAATTGTTAGACGCTACATTTGGGGAAATGTAGGCAAGAGTATGTATTAGTATAAAATATGTACCAAGTATGATAGCCATGCATAAAACATATAAAGTCATGCTAAAAAGTGATACCTTCATGAGATGTAATGACTAAGCTAAAACATGAGATAAACACTTAGAAAACATAAATCATAAAACATGGTCAATGCATATAGTCATCTTCTTAAACATGTATGAGACACTTCCTTGAGGTAACCTTAGTTCATCATAGTTTTCTTGTGGGAAGTAGCCTTAACCGACATATAAGACCATGTGAGCTAATAACATGAAATTCGGTGTCTGCCATACACCGAAAAAAGGGTTTCCTACTTGCCAAGGTAAGGACCATGAACTTCTAGCTTATGTGGATCCACTAGCTAATGTCTATCTAGACAATCCTATGTTGGCACATAGTTTATGGGACATGGGTATTCGCCACTTGTCCACTCGTTTCTAAGTTTAACTTTTACGGAATAGTTCTTAATCATATTCATCTTAGCTCTTGAAGGAACATGGGTAATCGCCTCTTGTCCTTACATCATGTGACATGGGTAATCGCCTCTTGTCTTTCAATTAGAGAGCATGGGTAAGGAACATGGGTAATCGCCTCTTGTCCTTACATCATGTGACATGGGTAATCGCCTCTTGTCTTTCAATTAGAGAGCATGGGTAATCGCCTCTTGCCTCAACATTAGAATAGCTCCTTAACATTAGTTCATTTTAGGTGAGAAGACTTTTCAACCCTAAGAACCCTTATTATCTGAGAAAACCATTCAGAATCATGCTTTCATGTGTATATGAGAAATCCTTTCACCAACACAACAACATCATTGATACTTTACTCTCAAAGCATTCTTAAAACTTGTATGTAATTTCATAAGATAATGCATAATTTCATAATTCACCATTCATAGATCAAAACCCACTTTCAATCATTAATATCTAGAAAAAATGGTTTAGAAATGGGTTCATGGGAATTCATCATAAAATCAAGTAATCATATTAATTCATGCTTGATAAATTATAAAACAATCAAATAAATCAATAATCAAAGGAACCCATGACATGGAAGAAAACCCTTACTCAATTGGGGAATTATATCTTTATAAATTGGAGAATTTGGGAACTCCATGGAGGAAAGAGCTCCATGGATGAAAACTATCATACCTCAATGCCAAAAGCTTGACTTCAATGGTAGGATTGGAGACTTGTCTTGAAAATCCTATCTTTCTTCAACTTCTAGAGAGAGAATATTTGAGAGGAAGACTTGTTCTTCTTTTGTAAATTTGAGAGAATGATTTTCAATTGAGGAACTTTGAGGTTAAAAATACTTATGTAGGGGTTTCGGTGAAGGGTAAAACGACATAGTATTAGGCTAGAATAACTACGAAAAGGCCCAAAAGCCCCTAAAAATTTAACTCTCGACACCAATGACGATGACGACGTACGATCTGTGGTTTCACCAATGGACCGTCTTGGCCGGCCGTCATTTGGTGTCAAAGACTAAAAATCAGGACCCCTATCTATGACACCCACCTACGGTCTGTATGTCCAGCGACGGATCGTGGACCATGACCTTAGGACCCAATAATTTGATCCTGAATTCAACTAAATCTGAGACTCATCTACGTACCCTACTACGGCTCATGCATTGGAAGGTAGACTGTGGTGAACCGTTGAAAAGTACTGAAACTTGACACTTTTGGGAAAACTTTCCTGGGCAACCACAGACCTGACCTACAGTTTGTGGGTCATTCCAAGGGTCGTGGATGGCATCGTAGGAACTGGCACCAGATTTCTTAAAATTGAAATATTCTTGTCTTCTCGAATCCGAGATGTTACACTATCTCTCCTTGGGATCATTCGTCCTCGAATGAGATTCAAGACATCATATGGAGGGTAGGAACTTAAACCTAACAACCCAACATGAATGCAATCATATAATGCATATATCAGGAGGAAACATCAACTCCAAGATAAAGCATGTTCTAAACATCATATCATGAAGTCTATATGCAACTCATACTTAATGCACATAAACATGTACAAATCAATCAAGTCGACTCATTATCTCAAAACTTATGCTTTTCAATGAACATGCATAAATGAAGAAATCATGGGAATATCTAAGACACATGACACCAAAAGAGTAAACCATGAAGAACTCAATACCTCAAGCTAGAGTAGGGATAGAAGTAAAATGAGAATAAGGGACATTTTTTCTGCCTCAGCCTCCCGAGTAGCACCCTCAACTAACTCATTCCTCCACAAAACTTTCACGGACGCAACTTCTTTATTTCTAAACTTCTTGACTTGCCGGTCTAAAATCTCAATCGGTACTTCCTCATAAGAAAAGTTCTCCTTAACTCCCAAATCTTCTAAGGGGACTAGAGTTGTCGGATCACCAACACATTTCTTCAACGAGGAGACATGAAAAACTGGGTGCACTGATGCCAATTCATTAGGCAATTCAAGTTCATAAGCAACCTTACCAATACACCTCAATATATGATATGGGCCTACATATCGGGGATTAAGCTTTTGTTTCTTACCAAACCTCATTACACCCTTCATGGGTGAAATTTTCAAACTCAAGATCTCTTCTTCTAACATTGGCATAGAACTTTTGTCGACTTTAAGCCATTTTTAACTTTTTTCTAATAAACGGGACTTTCTTCATAGCTCCATGTACCAACTCAAGGCCTATCTAAGCGACTTTGCCCACTTCAAACCAACCTATAGGAGATGTACACATCCTACCATATAATACCTCAAATGGAGCCATACAAATACTTGACTGATAGTTATTGTTATATGAAAACTCAATCAATGGCAAATGGTCATCCCAATTACCCTTGAAGTCAATTACACATACTCTCAACATATCTTCCAAAGTATGGATGGTACGCTCCACTTTTCCATCGGTTTGCGAATGAAAGGTCGTACTAAACTTAACACGAGTACCAAGGCCCTTTTGGAAATGTTTCCAAAACTGAGAAGTGAATAGGGTACCATGATTTGAGATAATGGATAAAGGCACTCCATGCAACTTTACCATTTCCCTCAAGTACAACTTAGCATAGTCCTCCGCCGAATAAGAAATCCTAACGGGAATGAAATGAGCCGATTTCTTCATTCAATCTACTATAACCCAAATCTAGTCATGTTACCGCCAGGTGCGAGGCAAGCCAACAATGAAGTCCATATTCAAATCTTCCCACTTCCAAGTAGAAATGCTAGTATCTTGGGATAAACCTCATGGTTTCTAATGCTCAACTTTCACTTGTTGACAATTGGGACACTTAGCCACAAATTCTGCAGTATCATTCTTCATCCCATTCCACCAATAAATCTCCCGCAAATCACTATACATCTTAGTGGCGCATGGGTGAATGGAATATCGAGAACTATGGGATTCTGACAAGATTTATTCTCTCAAGTCGTCTATATTAGGAACGCACAACCGACCTTGATATCTAAGTACTCAATCTCCCCCTTGGGAGAAAGCCTCTACTGAATTTTTAAGCACTACTTCCTTCAATTCCGCCAAAGTCGGATCAAGACCTTGCTTGGCTTTCACATCTGCCACAGAAGACGATTCTGAACCATTGTGAATCATAACACCATCCTTGGTAGATTCCACTAACTTAACACCCAACCAAGCCCGTCTATGAACATATCGAACCAACTACTTTTTATCATCCTCATATGAGCAACACTTCTTATAGATAGTCGACTAAGAGCATCCACTACAACGTACACCTTTCTGGGGTAACTCAAGACACCTTCTTTGGCGAAGATTTAGATCCTTCTAATTAAACACATATTGCAAACTCTTGTGGTCAGTAAAGATATCCACGTTAACACCATATAAATAATGCCTACAAATCTTTAAGGCAAAAAAACTGCCGCAAGTTCAAGGTCATGGGTTGAATAATTCTTTTCATGAATTTTAAGTTGCCTTGAAGCATAGGCAATGACTTTCCCATTTTTCATAAGGACACATCCTAACCCAATTCTCGAGGCATCACAATTAACGAAAAAACCATTTGTTTCTTCTGATAATGTCAACACAGGAGCGGAAGTAAGTCTATCTTTCAATTCTTGAAAACTCTTTTCACATGCTTCGGACCATATGAACTTAACCTTCTTTTGAGTCAATGTTATCAATAGAGAAACAATCAAAGAAAGCCCCTCAACAAACCTTCTGTAGTAACCAGTCAAACCCAAGAAACTTATAATATCTGAAGGAGGTAGAGGTCTAGGCCAACTCTTAACCGCATCCGTCTTCTTAGGATCTATCTCAATACCCTTACTTGAAACAATATGACCAAGAAAGGCCACATACCTTAACAAAAACTCACATTTGATAAACTTCACGAAGAGTTATTGGTCCTTGAGGACTTGAAACACAATCCTCAAATGATTAATGTGATCATCCTTACTTTTCGAATAAATCAATATATCATCAATGAATACAATCACAAACATGTCAAGGTACTGTTCAAACACCATATTCATCAAATCAATAAATTCCGCCGGAGCATTAGTCAAACCAAATGACATTACCAAGAACTCATAATGACCATACCGAGTTTGAAAAGTCATCTTCGGAATGTCATCTTCTTTCACCCTCAATTGGTGATAACCCAATTGAAGGTTAATCTTGAAAAGTAACTCGCTCCTTGAAATTGGTCAAACAAGTCATTTATCCTTGGGAAAGGGTAATTATTCTTAATGGTAACCTTGTTCAACTTTCGATAGTCTATACACACACGGACAGAACCATCCTTCTTTGTAACAAACAAGACTGGAGCACCCCATGGAGAGATACTTGGTCGGATAAAACCCTTATCCAATAAATATTTCAATTGCTCTTTCAAATCCTTTAGTTCTGGCGGAGCCATTCGGTAAGGAGGAATAGAGATAACTTGCGTATATGGTAGAAGGTCAATACGGAAGTCTATTTCTCTTTTGGGAGGAATATCGGGTAAATCATCTGGGAACACTTTTGGAAACTCATTAACCATGGGGACCGACTCAAGAGTAGGGGTTTCAGAATCCACATCCCTCACCCTAACTAGATGGCATATGCAACCCTCAAAAATCATCTTTCTAGCTTTATGAAAAGACACAAACTGACCCTTAGGTATAGAATTTCCCCTTTTCCACTCTAGGACAGGCTCATTTGGAAACTGAAACGTGACTACACGAGTTCTACAGTCAATAGAAGCATAACATGAGTGCAACTAATCCATACCAAGGATAACATCAAAGTCTAGCATATCAAGCTTTACCAGAAACTCTATGGGACAAGAGACATGACACTTTCTATAGACCCTCTTAGCGATAATAGAATCACCAACAGGTGTGGAGACAGAAAAAGGATCTAACAACACTTTCGGAAGAATATCAAATCTCATAGCCACATATGGCATCACAAAAGACAAGGTAGCACCGGGGTCAAGTAAAGCATAAACATCAAGTTGAAAGACTTTCAACATACTGGTAACCACATCGGGAAAATCCTCTTGTTCACCACGAGTCTGAAGTGCATAAAATTTGTTTTCCTTGGGAGCATTTGAACCCGAACCATTATGACCAGATGAAGAATTAGGCTAAACCCTTCGAGGATTATCTCCATCATTCTTAGCAACTGAAGGAGAATCTCTTATCGTGTGGTCCATCTTATTACAACCAAAACAAGCATTGGAACCTGCTAGACACATGCCCTCATGCTTCCTCCACACTTAGCATAAGTAGGCAATGAAGATCCACTACCATTTCCTCCTTGCGGCTTAGGGTTAGACACCCTATATTTGTAGAACTTAGAAAAAGCATTGGAGGAACCTTGACCGGAAAACCTTTGTCGAAACTTAGAATGACCATGTCCATCAGACCTTAAATGTGAGAAGTTACCATCACTGGTCTTAGCTCTCTTTTCCTCCCTAGACCTTTCCTTAAGTTTCTCCTCTTCATTTTGTTGTGCATGAACCATGAGACGAGAGATGTCCATATCATTGACAAGCATAGTGGTACGGTATTCCTTAACCACCATTTTGGACACACCCAAAACAAACTTACTCATCTTTGCCCTAGGATTTATAATCATAGTAGAAGCATATCGAGACAATTGTGTGAACTTCAACGCATATTCCTTCACACTCATACTTCCTTGATGAAGGTTGATGAATTCAAGCACATTTGCCTCCCTCATCTCAAAGGGAAATAACCTATCAAGGAACGCAACTTTGAACTTTTCCCAATCGAAAGGCCCGTATCTTTCGATATCCCAACTTTCCATTGGTTGAACCATAATTGAGCAACATCCTTAAGTTGATAAAAGGCCAATTCTGCCTTTTCCACCAGTGCCACTCCCATGATCATCAAAACCTCGTAAACCTCATCAATGAACTCTTGAGGGTCTTCCTTAACCTTAGAATCATAATACTCTGGAGGATTCATTCTAGTGATGTCCTTAACTCTAGATGTTTCTGTACCCATAGTTGGGTTCACGGGGACCGCAACCTTCCTGTTGGGTTGGGCCGTCATGGCTTGAGCCAATACTTGAAAAGCAGCCCTACACTCCGTATTAGGCATTTGCTTGGCCAAAGGGTCGACCGGAGCTTGAGGAGCTTGAGGAGGAACTTCTTGTTCCACATTCTTCCTCACATTCCTTCTAGCATAAGCTCTTCGAGTAGCCATCTCCTGTAGAGCATCAAATAAGAATTAGGAGAGAGACCTTATAGAGTTAAAGTCTATCGCACGACTTTAGAGTAATGAAAGAAGTAAAATTTTATAAACATCTTGTATCCTCTCATTCATAAATGTGGCGCACTTCACACTTATGAACAAAACTCTACTCGACGTGGCTTATGAAACTTCCTAGGACCTTTCTAAACCTTGTGCTCTGATTACCAAGTTTGTCATGACCCAAGGTAGCCCTTAGTCGTAACATAGCGTACAAGACCTCGAGAGGCCCCATACAACCCACTTAGATTTCATCATACAAGAAATATAATAAAGAGATTTAAAAGACCGTTCCAATATATCAAACTTGTATAGAGCACAACAGAAATCTAAACATCGTCTCAAAGACATCTAGTACATAAGAATGAATCTGGGTGAATCCCGTACATCATGTTTCAAAACATAAAGTAAGGAAAGACAAAAAATAATAAATGTCCGGTCCTCGAAGCATGAGGACTCACCAAAGCTCAAAACCTTTTCAACTAGCTCTAGCAACAAAATTGGGAACCCTCACTGTCGAACCCTACATTTGGGGAAATGTAGGCAAGAGTATGTGTTAGTACAAAATATGTACCAAGTATGATAGCCATGCATAAATCATATAAAGTCATTCTAAAAAGAGACACCTTCATGAGATGCAATTACCAAGCTAAAACATGACATAAAGAGTCAGTAAATATGAACCATAAAACATAGTCAATGCACATAGCCATCATCTTAAACATTTATGAGATACTTCCTCGAAGTAACCTTAGTTCATCATAGTTTTCTTGTGGGAAATAGCCTTAACTAATATATAAGACCATGTGAGATAATAACATGGAATTCAATGTCTGTCCCACACCAAAAAGAGGTGTCCTACTTGCCAAGGTAAGGACCATGAACTTTTAGCTTTTGTGGATCCACTAGATAATGTCTATCTAGACAATCCTATGTTGGCACACCGTTTATGGGACACGAGTAATCGCCACTTGTACACTCGGTTCTAAGCTTAACTTGCACGGAATAGTTCTTAATCATATTCATCTTATCTCTCGAAGGAACATGGCTAATTGCCTCTTGTCCGTACATCATGTGACATGGGTAATCGCCTCTTATGTTTCAATTAGAGATCATGGGTAATCGCCTCTCGCCTCAACATTAGAATAGCTCCTTAACATTGATTCATTTTAGGTGAAAAGACCTTTCAACCCTAAGAACCCTTATTATGTGAGAAAACCTTTCACAATCATGCTTTCATGTGTATATGAGAAATCATTTCAACAACACAACAACAACAACATCATTGATACTTCACTCTCAAAGCATCCTTAAAACTTATACATCAAATTCATAAGAACTTGCATAATTCCATAACTCACCTTTCATAGATCAAAACCCACTTTCAATTATCAATATCTAGAAAAAATAGGTTAGACATGGGTTCATGGGAATTCATCATAAAATCATGTAATCATATCAATTCATGCTTGATAGATCTTAAAAAGATCAAATAAATCAATAATCAAAGGAACCCATGACATGGAATAAAACCCTAACTCAATTGGGGAATTCTATCTTTATAAATTGGAGAATTTGGGAACTCCTTGGAGGAAAGAGCTTCATGGATGAAAATTATGATACCTCAATGCCAAAAGCTTGACTTCAATGGTGGGATTGGAGACTTGTCTTCCAAACCCTAGCTTTCTTCAACTTCTAGAGAGAGAAATATTTGAGAGGAAAACTTCTTCTTTTTTTGTAAATTTGAGAGAATGTTTTCAATTGAGGAATTTTGGGGTTAAAAACACTTATATAGAGGTTTTGGTGAAGGGTAAAATGACATAGTATTAGGTTAGAATAGTTAGGAAAAGACCCGAAAGCTCCTAAAAATTTAACTACCAGCACCAACGACGGTGACGACCTACGGTCTGTGGTTCCACCAACGGACCATCCTGGTCGGCCGTCATTCTGTGTCAGAGACTCAAAATCAAGACCCTCATCGATGGCAATCACCTACGGTCTGTGAGTCCAACGATGAATTGTGGATCGCGGTCGTAGGTCCTAACAATTTGATCCTGAATTCAACTAATTCTGAGACTCATCTATGAACCCTACTTACCGCTCATGCATTGGATGAAGGACCGTCCTGGTGAACCATTGAAAGTACTGGAACTCGATACTTTTGGGAAAACTTGTCTGGCTAACCACGGACTTGACCTACGGTCTGTGGGTCATTTCACGGGCCGTGGATGGCACCATAGGAACTGGCACCAGATTTCTTAAAACTAAAATTTTCCTGTCTTCTAGAATTTGAGGTGTTACAAGATGTCTAGAACATGTTTTCATACAAAACACAATTAAACCATTTATAAATCAGTCGCAACACACAAACAATCAGTTAGACACCTGTCACAGTATAATTGTACTAATTTGAAACTCCAGTCAGTCTAAGTCCAAGGCCTTAGGCCCACAAATAAATACTAAGTAAGTAAAAACACAAAAATAATCAGAAAAGGCACACAATCAAACTAAGCCAACCAACGCATATAAACCTAAGTTTCAAGCCACCTAGAAACATTCTAAGAATTCTATAACGTGTACCAAGTCTAAGACTAAACTTAATCTAAGGCTTCATGGCTAAAAGCATGATAATATATTGAAAATGGCCAAAAGTATAACTGAGGATCATACAAACCTACAATCTCATCCTAAAACCTTCCTAATAATCAATGCTACTCAAGTTATATAGAAACTAGCTAAGCCAAGTCTAAAAATAGAAATTGTAACCTACCTTAAGGGCGAAACCACACCCAAACCTTTATTCTTTGAGATTTTCCCTTTCGAGTAGCCTCCAAACGAAGCCACACTATCAAATTAGTGATGTAAACATCAATACAAGCGAAATGAGACCCAAATTACAATAAAAAGATTCAGACCCAAAAAAATAAGGTAAAAACAAGACCGTGAGACCCACACGCGGAATCAAAAAATTGTTTCTGTCACAAGGTCCCGCCTCTCAAGGAACTTGTGCCCTAAAAATGGGCACAATCCGAGCATTAATTGATCTCAAAACCTCTTTACCATATTAAGCTCAAGAATGATAAAAAGATTTTAAGAGCGGAAATCAATAGAACTTAGAAGATAACAAAAGATTAACGAACCCAATAATGCTCCCACACCATCCACCAACGATTCCCAATAACTCCCTGCTAAATTCCTTCAAGAATTGAGCTCTAAATTTCCTAAAAGAAGCTGACCTTTGATAATGCATGCTGAAAATGATAATCAATGAGAAAAATGGACGCACTTACTCATTGTGATCGCTAGACCCCTAGAGTCGCAATTGCGAAGACCAGTTGTAGTGGTATTTTGATGAGTGATATATTTGCACTCATTTGAGGCTTTTTAGTTCAACAATTAGTGTCCTCCATACCTAATTATTTCTTATTTTGATGATAAATTGATAATTTGTAGCTAAAGGACAAGAAATAATTAATATGAAAAGAGGCCAAAAAAACTAAAAAGGTAGAAATCTCCAAACTGTTGATCGCCTAAATAAAGGGCAAATCACCTAATGAATTGAATATCACTGAAGTGGACAATATTTGATGTCCAAGTATAAAGGTAGATTGGTGAAGAGAGGTCACATCGGTGATTCACTGAATTAATAAAGGAAAATCCAAAGATATAACCGAAAGTGACCGATTGTTGAGTGAAATTGAAGGCTAAATTAGGCGAACAAGGTGAAATTTAGTGACTTGTCAATTGTGAAAGGTGTATTACATCAAGTCCGCACATTGGATTTCAAACACCTGAAGCCAGTAAGGGCGAATTCAAAGATAAAAATGGTGATTTGCTGAATGAGTTTGGCGAACGCTACTAATGTTGTCGAATGGGGTGCGAAAGAAATTCTAGGGAAAGTATAAATAGCTTGGAAGAGAGTGGAAGTGGATCTTTTTATCAATTTTTACTCTTTAAACATTGAGAAAGAGAATATTTGATGAGTCGGGAATTTAGACGCATTAAAGACTTATTATCCAATGATTTAGTGTCCTCAATGCCTATTTTGTGCTCATAACTTATGTTAATGTGGTAATATGCAGCAATGAAGGCTTAAGGGAAAGGCAAGGACATTACGAGGAGAAAATGAGCGAAAAAGTTGGAAAATCTGAAGAAAAGTGAAGTTGGAGCTCGCAAAGGTCACTCGGCCTCTAGTTCGGCGAATTTTCAAACAAAATATCCCATGCATCAAGAAAATTTGGCGAGCAAAAGGGTGATTCGGCGACTCGCCAAATGGATCACCGAGTAAACCTCCAACTCGCCAAAAATTCCAGTGAAGTATCCCATAGACCAAGCAAACTTGGCAAGCAAAAGGTAATTCGGCGTCTCGCCGAATGGATCGGTGATCCCGACCTAGATCGCCTAATTTTATAGAATAATTTGATGCAGGAGTCAAGACAAAAGGTGATAAGAGGCACAACTCAGTAGATCGGGGAGTCGATCGGCGATCTCGACTAATCCCGCTAAGTGGACTCCGTACTAAGATTTTGGGAACATATAGTCTTTGAGATTCTTTTACATTTTTCACGTTGTTAAACATTCTTGGAGAAGTTTGGGATCTAGAATTGAAGATTGTAAGATTTTAGCTTTGATTTTGGTATTGGGTATTGCAGATAGTTAGCAATTCAGATGGGAAATCTTGTTGGTAACGATTTTTTACTTTCCACTATGTTTGGCTAAATCCCCTTTCCTTAGGGGTGTGATCATGTAGTCGAATGCATTAATTAACTAATGGGCGTTATTACTTGCTGATTTTAATGTTGTTTTGAAGTAGGTTCATTTATTTGTTCGTGTTATAATTGATGAACTGAAGTTGCAAATTCAGTTCTAGCTTAACTCTCTATGCTTGCTTGATGAAAAGGTATTAGATTAGAATCATTGATTGATAGTTGTATTGATTGCGTTTTTAAAATCTAGTTTGAGAAAGTGGGTTTGATTGGGTCTTTACAAACCCAGCTTGAGAAAGTGGGTTAATTAAGAAATTAGGTTGTTTGGTAATGTTAAGCTTATTGAGGTTCGAGAGAACTTACTTCAAACATGATAGTTGATTGAGAGATGGCTATTGTAATCAAAACCTAGTGTACCCATTGAGATTCAACAACTTTAAGCAATTAGTAATTACACATACACGAAATTAGCATTCGATTGATCACATTCCTAAGGTCCGATGTCTAATTATTTAATTCCCATTTTAGTTGTTCTTTGTCACAAATTGGTTACTAATCCCCCCCCCCCCATTTGATATTAATCATTGAAACTTCGTGATTTAATTTTATGTTGCGAAACCTTTACCTCTACAAACAATTAGAACACATTTTACTTCCTAATTGAATTCTTTACCATATCACTCCCTGTGGGATCGAACCCAACTCTTAGTTGGGTTTATACTTGTTAGCGACCGCCTACCCTTAGATTCAGATGAAGTGTAGCTGAGTGTTATAAAAAATGGTGCCGCTGACAGGGAGGGGTGCTTTGAATTATTTTATTGAAGTGTTTTCGTGAACTAATTGTATTGTAGTTGAATTATCTTATTTTTGTTCTTGTTGATTACTCCAAAACAGGTGAAGAAATGAGTGTGAACGGGAATAATGCAAGTCAACTCGGGAACAATGATGACATCGGAAACTTGCACGATGTCAATGAGGATCAGCTGGGAAGTGTGGGTGCTATTTGATTGCCTCCAACTGTGGTCAATGCGGTGTTTCATGTGACCAGCACGATGTTGCAGTTGTTGCAAATGAAGAGTCTCTTTGGAGGGCTTGCTCATGAGGACCCTCATGACCACATCCAAAATTTTGTGGATGTGTGTGGACCATTTTCCTTCAAGAACATCACCCAAGAGTCAGTCCAACTCCGTTTGTTTCCCTTTTCTCTAATGGGGGAAGCAACGAAGTGGTTGACCAAACTACCAAAGGAATCAATCACTTCTTGGGAGAGGCTTAGAGAAGTATTTTATGAAAGGTTTTTCCTACTCTCGAAGATGGTTAAGTTGAGGGATAATATTCAGAACTTCAAACAGATTGATGTTGAGCCTATCCATGAAACATGGTTGATGTTCCAAAAGTTGCTTCTCCAATATCCGACTCACGGGTTGCCGGACAATGTGTTATTGCAATATTTTTATCAGAATCTCGACATGGTCAACAAAGGTGTCGCTGACCAACTCATTCGGGGTGGAATCATGAGACAACCGTTTGACATAGCATCGGCCCTGCTTAATGAGATGATGAAAATTAATCGTGCATGGTACACAAGTGAAGATCATGTGTCTCCTTTGAATCTTGGGCTGACAAAGGAACAAATGGTACAGAAACAAGAACGAGATCAGAACATGGCCAAGATAATGACCCAAATGGACATATTGACGAAGTATGTCATGGGAGGTGGTTACAAGGCTGTGAATGAATGTGGTTAGTGCTAATAGTGGTTTTAACTCTGATGACGCACACTTTGAGGCCATGTATAACGAAGAGGTGAAGTTCTTGTCAAACCAAGTAGGGGGTTCTCGTCCAAGCTATTCAAAGGAGGGCGAGAATCAAGGTTGGAATATAGATCGCGACGATGGTTGGAGAGATCAAGATCGAGAATGACGTGACCGTGGTGCAAATCGGAGAGATAGAGATGTTGACAAAGATCGTTATGTTCCTCATCATGAAAGTCAAAAGCTGAAGGAACCAAGGGCTGATCCCAAAGGCTTCCGGACCGAGGATATGCTTGCTCTCATCTTGAACAAGGTGGAAGGATCAGACAAGGTACTCAAGGAGATGAAAGGCGGTATTTCTTTTCTAAATCAAATGGTGACTTCGCATTCAGCTTTCATTAAGAAGCTTGAAACTTAGTGACACTTTATTAAACCCAAAGAATGAGGCATGATCACATGGCAACGTCATGCCACGGCGTTAAATATGGCACTTCTTGGGAGGCAACCCAAGTTTCACTTTTTGTTTGAATAACGTTTGCTAGATGTGCAGGTTGAAATTCGAGTTTTGGAGAAAAAGGAAAATTGGGCGAGCTAAAGTACACTCAGCGAGCCCGCATATCTCACCCTTTGGACCAACTGTATGGCCAAGTTTCTGTTGAATTCGGTGAACTAATGTCCACTTGACAAATCGCTGAGTTGATCTGTAACACCCCAGAAATTTTTTTGAACTAAGACTCGAACCATCCTTCATTGTGAGTAGAATTTTACCGAGAAAATTAAAATTTCTTGAGCGTTAAGGTCACTAGATGTAGCACTTTGAGTTCCAAGAAGAACTAAAGATAGTTCATTCAAGTCATTCCTAAGTTCCTTTAAGTTTTGGGTCAACTTCAAATGAACATAACTCTCGGTACATGATGATTTAGCTGGTCTACAAGGTATCCAATGAAAGGTCTTTCAATTATGTTTCCAAGGCCATCGAGTTTGCTAAGTTTTGAGTTTGGATGAGTGAGATATGTCGTTTTGAAGTCAGGCTGTCCAAATAAGGAAAGTTACCCAAAAATAGTGAGGGGTATTTTGGTCTTTTCCTTACCCAATCAGATTTAATTCATTTTTAGTAAGGTTTTAAGGGTCTAATCCTATAAGGTTCAGTTTTATAATCCTAATAGACACCTAGGGTTTTCGTTGAGAATTCAAGAAGAGAAAAAAGGAGAAAAAAGGAGAGGATCAAAGCATTCGTCGAGAGTTTTGCGTTTTGTTGCGGATTATCGCCATGGGTTTAATCCCTAAGAGGTATGTAAGCTTCCATAGTGTTGGTTTTGTTCACCCATATGCCAATCATGTTATTTTCAACCAAATTTCATTCTTGAAGTTGAAAGATTAGAGTTCTTGATGAGTTCTTGAGAAGTGTTCTTGAAGTTCATCCTAAATCTTGTTGTGTTGGGGTTTTGATGATTTCTTGATATGGAAGTTAGTGTTTTGAGGGATGTATTCAGTATATTAGAATGTACTTATGTTAAGTAATTTAATCCAAGTGATTGGGGAAGAAACGGTTAGATTCTAAGCGAGTTAGGGTGAGAAAATGAGCAAAGAAATTCGTCGGGTTTTCTGGGTTGGGGACTGGCGCGTCGCACCAACCAGTGCGCCCCAAATAATGTTTTGAAGTTTAGGGGCAGGCGCCCCACGCCACTCAGTGCGCCAGGGTCGCCTTTCCCATCCAGTTTGCAGTCAATTGCTCCATTTGAGTTCTTTTAAAGTGTACATTCACTCCCTTTCGATTCTAACTACTCTAAGCTACTTCTAAACACCTATAAATCATTCATAACATGATCATAACCTTGAATTCATAATTAAAATTCAAGGTAGATTTAAGAGTTAAGTTTTGAGAATTCCTTTGGACATTCTAACAAAGTCCCTTTGATTCCTTTTGTGGAGTCTTCTACAACTTCTAGTAACTTGTTTCAAGACTCGAGCAAGTAAGTATGAGAATGAGGAGAAGGTATTCATGAGTCTACTTTATCATCACAATATCCTTCATATCATGAACCATAACTCTTGAATTCATAATTCGCATTCAAGAGAGAGTTAAGAGTAGAGTTCAAGAAAGTCTTTCAGTCAATTATGAATCCTTTGAGATCAACTATCGATTTGAGCTAAGTTTTGAGGAAGTAATTATACGAATGAGAAGATTCGGATACATGAGTTCCATATGGTTATGTAGACCCTCGAGTCGAGTCGTTCATGCCCATAAATTTCGCATGAACTTCATAAATTGAGTATCTTTGAGAGGAGTAGTACCTTCAAGTTCTATGTCTTGAGTATTGAGTTCCTAACCCTTCTGAGATTATATTCCTAATCATGGAACTATTACATATTATCTATGAAGTCCTTAAGTTGAGTAGTTCATTCCCATAATTCCGCATGAACCATATGAGTCGAGAAATCTTGAGATAAGGAGTATCATTGAGTCCATGAGTTGAGTTGTTCATACCCATAATTCCGCATGAACCCTCAGAGTTAAGCATTCTTGAAATAAGCAGTATCACTGAAGTTCTTGAGTTCGGATTTGTCAAGTTCCGAGTATTGAGTTCTATATATAGTTATTGAAAACCTTGAATTGAGTCGTTCATGTCCATCATTCGGCATGAACCCTATTTTGAGAAGTCTTTTACAAAAGACTTGAGCACTTGAGTTGAGAAAGAGTAGAGTCGAGTTTATTTTCCTTTAAATGATATATGGGAACTAAGTATTCCCAAGAGAAAATGTTTTCACATTTAAAAGATGAGGAAACTATGATTTCCAAAAGTGTTTTGAGCAGTTGAGTAACATCTCTTTTTAGAGAAAGATTTTGAGTAATAATCTCAAACCACATAAAGAGTTATGTTTTTAAAACATATGAGCTGAGTATATTTTGGGAGTAGTATTGAGCACCGATATGGGGATGAGTTCAGATAACTCAAGTCTCCATAAACCATGTAGCGGATGTGGGTAGAAAGGGTCATACTTTTTAGATGATTCCTTTGTGCTTTTTAGCACAGACTAGTGGATCCACTTAGTTGAGAGGTCTTATACCTTGGCAAAGTATAGGACAGTTCTGGCAGCGTGGGTGAGACGTTGTATCATCACATAGCTCATAGTGATGGTTGTCGGTTAGAGAAACTTTACAGAGTTATATTGTATTTTTATATACACATTGAGTATTATGGTATTTTTTAATACATTGAGTTTCTATCTACAGTTTTATAGCTTTCCATATATATTGCATCTTTTAATATTGCTTTATCCTTGAGTATCATGAGTTGAGTCTTTCGAGTTGAGTATCTTGAGTTAAGTACCTTTGAGTTGAGTAAGTTTTGAGAAGAGGTAAGTATGTTTCCCTTTTTTTCAAGTTTCAAGCTTATGTTACGCTTTAGAATTCCCCTTACATGCTCGTACATTCCATGTACTGAGCCATTTGGCATGCATCCTTTTATGATGCAGATTCAGGTATTCAGAATCATCAACAGGAGCTTCGTTGATACCACATGGAGTTTGAGTTAGCTATGGTGAGCCTCTTTACTTCCGGAGAATTTCATTTACTTTTCAGTTATATCAGTTGTTAGGATGTCGTGGGTCTTGTCCCGACTTCTATCTTTGTTAGTTAGAGGCTTCATAGATAGATAGTAGCGTTTGAGAAGTCTGCTTCATTTATCTTATTAAATGTATTAAAGACTTGAGTTGCCTATTTTTGGCGAGTTGAATATACTATTTTATTCAAAGTTAAAGATTTTGTAATTAAGTTCAATGCATTTTATTCAGTTTTTAAGTTTTGTATGCTTGAGTTAGTCTTCCGCTTGTAGTCAGCCAGGATGAGGGTTCGTTTGGGGACCAGCAATGGTTCTCGAGTGCCGACCACGTCCAGGGTGTAGGCTCGGGTCGTGACGGGCCTCACCGAGTGAGGCGCGAACTGAAGGGTCAAATGCCTTTCAACCCTTTTAAATTCACATCTTCTCCCTATTTTGAACTTCGACTCCTCCACACTTACAATCAAATTTTAGATCATAGTTTTTCACTTCAATTTTTGTGGGTGTCCTCGTGTAATCGGAATCTGAAGTGTTGCCCGTTATTTCTCGTTACCTTAGTGTCGTGTGTCTGCAATTGAGGTTGGTTGTCCAAACTTGTTTTTAAATTGCAAAATTTGTGTCGAGCATATGTTTGAGTAGTTTGTAGATCTATTATTTGCTTTGATTTTGTGTTAAATTGCTCGTTAATATCTATTTAGAAATCAAGCATGCCTGATATCTTGTTTAGCCTAAATTAGTTTGAGATTGGTGTTTAAATTGTGTAAATTGAGGGTTTTGCATGTTGGGTTTTGTGTGGGTGAATTCTGAGTAACCCAAGTTCCACAAAAAAACTCGAAATCGCCCAATGATGTATTGGGCGATGTCATTCTTAAGGGTAAAATCATTGTTTGGTCGAATCTAGATCAATTGAGGGAAGTCTGAGTAGCCCGGGGTAGGTAATCGTCATGGGTAAGCTTGAATTGCATAGAATTGTCATTGAAACTGCTTGTCATAGGCTGTGCGATAAGAATTGGAATTTGGGTTGGAAATCCGCTATGTTGGGCCATTTGGCAAGTTGAGTCGAGCTCGCCGAGTGACTCAACGGCTCGCCAATCGACCCCTTATCGCCTTTTTGACCTGATCTGTTAGTATTTTACATTGTAACTTTCACCGATATGTGTGTGCTCATCGAATTTACTCGGCGACTCGCCGAATGAGTTTCGTCTCACCTTTCTTACTTTCTTTTTGGTTGTTTGTTTCTGTGACACTCGGTGAAGCTATCTCTGGTCGCCCAGTCGCTGAATGGTCTATGATATCGCCCTTTTATGCTGAATTTCTGTTGTTTCTTTCTAGAACTTTCGGCAAGCCCTCTACTACTCGCCGAATGGCTTTGGCAACTCACCGAGTGAATTGGCGAGTTTTCCTGCACTCTTTTTGAAAATGATATTTTGCTAACCCTTTGCAACCGCATGTGTTTTGTTTGTATTTTTCTACAGATATGGCTAGACCAAAGCTTCCGGTGAGAGGTCCACCACATCAGAAAAAGGCAAAAGGGGTCGTAATTGCAGTGACGGTCACACCTCCTTGGCCACTCGTCCTAAGCCTCCTCATAGGTGTGTGAAGGGCAAATTGTGCACCGTTAAAAAGCAATCAAAGCAAAGAGATAAACAATACATGCATAAACACTATTCAAGAATTACTAATTATTTTGTCTACTTTGTTAATTCCTCATGGTTCCCACAACCCTAGTTGTGGATGTAGCTACTCATTCTTTGGTGATCACAATTCATATTAAGTTTGTTAAAATAAATCATGAACTTATAGTTAGAGTAATTGAAATCAAGAATCTTGAATTGATGAACAAAAGCTATATTATAAAATGATGCTTCAAGAATAAAATGAACAAAGTCTTCATAAAATAATTATCAAAGCCAAAAAAATAGCATCGAATCTACTAACAAATGCATAAGACACATGCAAAACTCTAAGTTTAAAGCTTTATAAGTACTGTAAATCTGCGGTACATCATTGATCATATGGCCTTACATTTACTCATAATCCTTTAAAATCCTCAAAAAAAAATTGAAGGATCCTTTCTCTGTTGATACCAATAATAGTATCATCTGCATAAGTTAAGTGATTTAAATTCTGGCTCAATTTAGGCATTTCATAACTAACATAGTTATGATTTTAAATAAAGAATTAAGAGCACTTGATGACTCTTCACCTGATAGAATGCATTGAGATAGAGATTAAAGAGTCCCCTTGCTTAACCCCCTGATAGAGATTAAAGAGTCCCCAGTGTTCCACTATATCCCGACAGATTTGATAAAAACTTATAGCGTAGACATCGCCACCACTAGCATTTTCTTCATTAAGATTGATAACTGTAGCTTTCACTGCTACTTCTTGAGTACTATAGTATTTTCCTTTCTGTTTTTTTTTTACCCCTTCTGTCTCAATTTATGTGACACATTTTGAATTTTGAGATTTAAACAAGTCTATCTTTGACGGTAATTTTTTCATATTTCTTTTAAATATTTTGAATTGTCAATTATTGTCACTTATAGTACTTTTTACGCAGTTTACAAATATATAAATTTTATTTTTAAAAAATTGAAGATTCCATGAGCAAATTCTGGATCAAACTTAAATTGTTTGACTCTCGAAAAATGAAATGTGTCACATAAATTGAAAACGGAGGGGTAGTAATAAAAAAAAATCTTTTGGGACAACATGAGTAACAAGAGACTAGGAAATAAAGGGAAAACTTATCGACATGGATATTAATATTACATTAATAAATATATAACACAACTCTTTAGATAAATTTTTTAAATTTCCCACGAGTAATTAATATTTATTGTTATCTCAATTTAGCTTGTGACCATGATTAATTAATGAAATTTAGTGCAACCACTAGCTCCAATAAATTTTCTTTGAAAAAATCTCCATTAGAAATTGAACTATGAAAGTGTTGAATTGAAACTTCATTATTGCTAAGACAAATGCTCGATAATTTTCCTTCGATTATGATACAAGACATTCCTTCTGGTACACAATTCAGATGAAACCAGAGACCAAATGACAGTTGTTTTTGTCTCACAAGATTTCTCCATTCAAAAGAATAAAGCATAGACAAATGCTCTTTTTATTCTTGTCCAAAGGTAATGTGATTAAAACTAAACGTTAGTTACCACAAGTGATAAAAAGTACGTGTAATAGGTTGTTTGACCAAGCTTTTCCAAAAGAACTTGTAAGAAAAATACACTTTTAAAAAAGTTCTTGACCAAAACACTCATTGTTGTTCAAAAGTGATTCTTAAATTTATTGGCCAAATGCAAACTGATTCTCACCAAAAGTACTTTCGAAAAAAAAAACTTATTCATAAGCCTAGCCAAACAGGCTGTTACAAATATACTCCAATTTTCATTGATTTAATATAAACATCAGGCGGGAGAGTAAAAGGCCTCACAAGTGGATATGATTTTAGTGAGCACCAAATTGAGTTTCTTTTTGCTAAGACAAAACCAGTTCTTGTGCATTATGAGAAAAACTGTTAAGCCAATAGGCTCTTTGTCGCCTTGCAAAAACAACAGCACAGTCAATAACAAGTCCTACACTTGGGCATTACATCACACTACAATTCTTGAAAGAGATGTCACGTTTATGATTAGTAATTTCCGATAAAGATGCTGTAAAAATGTTAGTTTACAATCACTTCTTTCACTTGTTTTGTTGGCTCAGTAATTCAATGAAGAAGTAGGGATTGGAAAGCAGCTTTACTTGATGTACATAGAGGTTGATTTCATTGATCATAACCCTGGCAAAACACACAAGTACCTGCACAAGCTTCAAAAGAGTAGTAGTTGTTGTTGTGTGCTACTGGCTGTGTCTAGCCTTTCTCAAAGTCTTAATCAAACCCTTTGCGATTTTCCAAAACCAGACGATATTTAGCAGTGCCAAAACAGGAGGTACAGTTAACAAGCTATAGAATCCCAGCGGATAAACTTTCTTGATCTGAAGAACAATTGAAGTAGTGTCAGATGTGTCCTGTTATCTTTTTACACATACATTTTCCGTTCAAATGGAGGAAACAAATATGTTATTTCCAAAACAGCTTCTAGTCAGGTAGGGCCAGTTGATACAGCTATCCTAAGCATAAAACATAACATCACATCAAGAAAATCTCATGGACATATAATTCATACCCGACAATCAATTGCATTTATTATGTTTAAATTATGAGATAATTATAACTCCTACAAAGTTTAAGATGTCTCACTTTCATCAATTAAATAGGCTAGGCCCCAGGGCATTAGTCTAGTGGTAACAACGAATCTGTGATGTGTGGTTTACAGTACATGCACATCAGGGTTTGAATCTTGCCATTAAGTGAAGAAAGATAGAGGAGCAGTCCCATTATTCACCGGCCATGACCCTCAGAAATTTTGCAGTTATAAGAAAAGCCTAATCAATTAGAGAAATCTCTAAAGTCTAAATACATGTATCCCTTGTTTAGACACTTGGATGATGCAGAGGGAACCAAAACTTTGACCTAGCTACGTAATCAATTAGGACCTAGAGTTTATAAATCAATATCTAGTATAACAGACTTGAAGAATTCCGCCGAGCTTCAAAATCTCACAAGTATTTAAGTTGAAGAAGAATTAGACCTTAAAACAGTTCAGCTTCTACACATTGTGCAAATAGGTACTCACCAGATCAAAATGGCTAAACATGTGATAGAAAAAGAAGAGAAACAAAAGAATCCTTGCAACCTGAAAGCATCACATCAAAAACCTTGGTTATAAAAGTTAACAATTTATTAGCTTTAGAAGTCTCTAGACTAAAAAAAATAACAATAAAGATCATAAAAAGATCAAGTCAAATGAGAATAAGAAATAGTAACAGTTCAAGATGTTACTGTGTCAAACATACAGCTTACTTGACTTTTCCTTCTATTTTCATGAATTACTTGGAGAGAAAGTCAAAACTCTTGATTAAAAGATTCATGATGCTATCAAGCTTAACCTCAAAACAAATGTTTAATATTATTGCAAGATTGTCATATCGCATAAAACCCAGGCAATTTCTTTTGGTTTCTCAAAATGTGGATACTTTGATATATTGGTCAGTGGTCACAAATATAATATTTGAGTTGCTGAATTATTGTTTAAAAAGATCCTTGTAACATAACCAGCTAAGGCGCAAACACATTTTTTATCAAGTAGATTTCAAGGCATATGTAGCATTAGTAGAAACGCAAATATCTTCAGAATTTTCAGCAACACAGACCGTATAACTACCGGTTGTTAAACTTTGAACAGAACATGATAGAAGCAAATGTTCAAGATAGTTGATACAACTAACTTGGTTTCAAGTTTAGTTATTGTTGTTACACTACATTGCATTGGTGGTAGCACAAAGACTTTTCTGATGAAATTAGACCACCTTTACACACTTATCGAGGACAAATCAAAAGTACCTTGTGCATAAAATGATTTCATCAAAGAAGAAAAGCAATTTATCAATTTATGAGAAAAGAGGTCATAAGTTTAAATAGACCATTCTTGCCAAATTAAAATTTATAGCCACCCAAGTAGGAATCTAGCTTAGCTTCATAATGACGCATAGCATATCCGCATAATTGCAAGAACAAAGAGAGAAGGAAATATATTCTCGTGCATGACCATACCAGCCACCCAAGAAATAAAGCTACTCCATTACAGACATAAAGCTGAGAGTTCTTTTGACCAGCAACATCTAGGTACCTACATATATGCTAATACAGTCGGTAATGTAGAATATTAGATTTGGAAGACAAGGAATAGCAGATGCCGATTGTTCTTACCATCTTAAATTAACACAGGGAGTAGTACTCTCAGTAAAAAGTACCATAAATATATACATCTGTGCTTGACCACTTAAAAGAGATTGAACAATTGCAAACATTGAAAGTCCGTGATGTAAGACCTGAAAGATAAAATAAAAATTCAAAGTCAAAGTACAATCTTAAACATCAACACCACAAAAGATTCAATAAGATACACAATCAGACCCTATGAAGAGTAAGAGAAAATCATACATCAACCTTTTACAAGAACTCCATGGGCGGGATAAAGTAGAGAGGATTAGTACCTATTATGCATTGATTAAAAGCCCAACAAACCCAACTTATGAAATTGATAGTATACTTATACAAGAAAATACAGTGTTTTCTCATACTTACATACTGCGTTCCGCCCAAGGCTGGGAAGTAATAGAAAATCATTGCCAAGTCTGCCAGAAAGTAGCCAGCGGAGATCTGCATCACCATACAGATAGAATAGAGCTGAGAATTGATAATATATACATCCAACATAATGTCAACACAAGAAGCTAGAGTTGAATTAGATGAAGGAAGAAATAAGTTGTTCAAGTATAAACTCAAAGCATGACCACAACAACATTATTACGTTTAGATCCTGCAGGGAAAGTTAGAGTAGAGTAGCCCCAGGTAAGTAGAGCCATGATTGTGTTACTACCCTAGGAAATTGAAAGCATAACGATGCATGAAATTTATAAGAGTATGAATTAAGCATTTTGCTCTCCGAAATGGTTATAATAATAAAACTCCTCATGACTAACATACTTCACAATACGGACAAAACATTTGTTCATCTAAACTAATTTTTATTTATGAGATAAAATCTGGCTAACTGACGAAATGGAGAAATATTGGCAACCATTTATGATTGTAATCTAAAAGGAAGTCAATGAAAGTAGTTTTGGCATAAATACCCCGAGTATGCTGTCTGAAAAGGCTGATGTTCTATTTATCATTAACTCATCCTGAGCACCATCACAGAAAAGGTCTGATTCAAGCAAGACATATAAAGAAGCAGCTGCTACAAGGAGCGCATGGAAAGTGGAAAATCCTCTGAACAAACGAAAGATTCCTCAGTAAGACACTGGCACCATCCAAGACACATAAACTATATCACTAGAAATTAAAAAAATAAAAATTTCACATGACAGTTAAGATTACTACCTGTTGTTCCATTCAAGCTTCTTCTGCCAATCAAGTTTAACATATCCCGTGAAGAAGAAAGGGCTTATAGCACCTGTTAATTGATAAACCTTCAACCAAAAAATATAACATCTTCCAAAGTAAGATGACAAGCAATAACACAAGCTATGTTTTTTATTCTAATCAAGCAAAGCAAAAAGAGAGAGAGAGAGAGAGAGAGAGAGGTGAAGGCCGAAAAGGGCATACAAGTTTAACTTTTATCAGAGGTAAGGAAGAATTGTATTTTAAAACCTCTACTTTTTTTAATTACTAAGGAAAAAAATATTATCCAGCAAATGCATGTAATAAGTGCAGACAAATACAATTTGGTTAACTTATAGGAAATGCATCAAAACATTATGACCAGAATAGCAAGCAAGAATGTCAAAGATTTCATTCCCAAAGAAGAAAAATGGAATTGAATCTAGTTTGAAACAGGCAGAAATACAAGGTGGTTTGGTAGATGATAATATGTTCTTTTCTTGTAAAGGCAATAGAAAACTAAGGCTAAAGCATATGTGAAGGGTGTGGAATGTGAAGAAGAAGAAGAAGAAGACTCACAATTTTACAGATGATGATACCAGCAAAGAGAGAAAGCAGACACAGTAATTCTTTAATGGGGGTAGCATGACCCGCTATGCTAATCAATCCAGGACCCAACATATTGCTACAAGGGAACATCAAATCTTAAATCTTTACAGAAAAAGATTCACATACAAACACAAAATAGATCAAATTCTTACAGGAAAATTAAAGATGACTGACATAGAAGAGGAAGAAGAAGAAGAAGAATGTTTCAACTCTCTAGGTCAGAGAATTGACCACATCCTTGAAAGAAATTTAATGCCAATAACCACAATTCCATTTTTTTTCTTCCTTTATTTTGATTTTCCAACCACTATTTCATATTTACATTCACTCCCCATTCAAATTCATATTCCTACCCATCATAAAATCCATGTCTACAGGAAATTTGGCACATTAGGGTTCAATTTGGGGGAAAACTGCAATTATATCTATTAATTCAGTTTCTACTTTTAAATAATTATTTATATTTATTATTTTACTATTTATTAATTATGTACTATATTTGGAGTCAAATACATTAAGATACATCACTTCTTCAAAATAGTGTAAAATAGAGATACCTATTTAATTATCTATATAATTTACTCTCACTATCTATCCTAATCCTTCCCCTCCCACGTTTATCACCCAAAATTACTTTTCAATCCGCTTAGGCTTGACCATGATGATATCACTTTTCGTTGATGTTACCCTAATACCTACTGGAGATGGAGTGTCGTTGGATTTTTGGTGGCTTTCGGGAATTTTGGTGGTGAGGAGAAAAGTAGGAAAGAATGGAGAATTTTCCGCTTGTTTGATGAAGTTTTCACCGAAGACTGCGATTACATGAAAGTAAGGAGACAAGCAGCGAGGTCACATTGATCGCTCGCTAGAGAAGGGAGAGACCAAGTGGAGAGGAGGAGAGACGGTGATAAAAATATGCATTTGATTAGGTGTACATTTATCTAATTAAGAGTTCATGTATCTGATAAAGTGTACATATATTGAAGTTAAGATTATATATATCCATGGAAAAATATTTTTCGAACTCCAAAAAAATGGGATGAAATTTCAAAATTTTGAATTTCTTAAAGAATAAAATAAGGGAAGAGGCAATGAAAAAAATTGATGCTAAAAAAGTGTAATGAATTTTGAAAAAAAATTGATCAGTGATACGGTAGATACTCTACAGTCGTGATTTGCTCTTTAATTGATGCACTTAAATTATATTTCATAATTAGATACACATAATTAGATGTATATGTTAGTGTATATCTCAGATTCTGGACGTGCTAGATACATGTGTTTGGAGACCGAAATATTGTTCAAATTATAATATCAAAAACTCACGAAAGAGTAATTATTAACTCTTAAACTAGTGAGATTTGTGTTATTTGCCCTTCTACTTAGCAGTGTCTAGCCAATCTTCTAAAGTTGGATCAAATAGCCAGAATTAATATTTTTGGTCAAATACTCATTTTGTTCACTTTTGTCCACTATTTCAAAAATATTGTTTTGGTTTTATTTGTCACTATTCACATATATAAAAAAAGCACAACTATTTTGTTTTCATGTTTTACCCTTAGCATTAATTTCTTATTCCCAAAAATCATCTTTCAAGACCTAATACTAAACATCAATCTTATATCTTATCTTATATATATATATATATAAAGAGAATCCTAGGCCGCTTACGTGGCATCATTAGAATTCAGAAATTTATTTCTATGTTTTTCTTTCTACTTTTAGGCTTTTTACCCCTATTTTATATTTACCTTTAAACCCATTTTTTCAACTCATGTGTCCCTTCAAACTGTTGTGTCCCTTCGTTTGCGTCTCTTCAGGAACTACCTATAAAGACTTGGCAAATCATACCAGTTGTTGTATCATTTTTTTCGTGACAAATTTAATCTCTAATTTCTTTGAAACTTTGTCAATTCCTTCTACTTTGGATCTTCACCAAAAAAAAAAGAAACAAAACTATAATTTACTTGTAATTTTTTCCTCCATTCAACATGTCAAAAGAAAAACTATATTTCAACTGATCACAATCATGACAATTTTTTGGTTCGTACATACTTTCTTTTGGGTTTCCTCTTCTGTCATCACTTTGTCTGACAACTTAAGTTTGTGTTTTATTCAATGATCTGTAAAATTTCTTGATGAAATCAGAATTGGAAGAGACAACAAAGAGAGAATAAATTTCGCTGCAACTTGATAAGGTACTTGTATTTATTAATATATTTTATTGGGAGTTAAAATGTTGTTGTATTAATTATATCTCAAAAATGTTGTAAAGTTTGGCGGAAATGGAAAAGTCACTACCCTTCGAAAACGTCACAATCCTTCAATGTAAAAAGGTGTCTGCTTTTAATATATTTTATAATATAAATAAATATAGTATGGAATATTTTGTAGGATTTGGGCTAATACTTTTGGTATTATTACTTATCCAACAACTTTGATATAATCAATTAATCAAACAAATGGTCCATAAAGTTGCTTAAAAAAATATAGTATGAAAATATAGAATATGTACTAAATTGGGTGTTAAGAAGAAGAAGAAGAAGAAGAAGAATAGAAAACTTAGAAAATTTGTTGTTTAAAAATGTGAGTGAGCCCCTCTATTTATAGCCAATAAATGGTAGTATGAATAAGTTCTTATTGTGCCTTATCAGAAAAGTCACAACCCTTCGAAAAAGTCACAACTCTTTCGGAAAAGTCACAACTCTTTGGAAAAGTAACAACCTTTCAGAAAAGTAACAACCAAAAGTCTCAACTCTTTGAAAAAATCACAACCCTTTGGAGAAGTCACAATCATTCAATGCTAAAAGGTGTCTTCTTTTAATATATTTTATATTATAATATAAATAAATATAGAATATGTACTAAATTGGATGTTTTAAGAAAAAGAAGAATAGAAGATTTATGAAATTTGTTGTTTAAAAATGTGAGGGAACTCATCTTTTTATAGCCAGCAAAGGTAATAAGAACATGTTATGCCTTATTAGAAAATATTGATTATAGTGGTATGTGAAACTTTCTTGGCATGCATTTGGCGAGGAGACCTTAGGATAAGTTGCTAAAACAAATGGGATGAGAGGATCGACCCGTTCAGATAACTTCGAAGAAAGACTGTTGGCAGCAGGTAGAGAGATTTTTTTTCCTCTTCAAAACACAAGGAAATGCGGGCAGGGTAGAGCTCGTCAAAGGGTTCGAGAATAGGGTAGGGTCATGTCCTTAAGATTCAAATAAGAAAAGATTTCCAAGACTTTATGCTCCATACAAGTGCTGCATACAGGTTCCTGCCAGGATGATTGGGAAAGATTCAACTAATTTGAACCGCTCACATCACAATAGTAGTAGCGTAAAGGCCGTAAGTCGGGGGGCGACCATAACATATGGCTATTACTTTCACACCTCTCTCTCTGAGAGAGTGATCCGCTGCGTGAGCAACCCGATTGTGCCTTACACGTGCTCTACATGCCGCACATAATCTTTCTTCCCAACGAGCCCTTTTTTTATTTGAAAGACGGGCATTGTGTTCGGTTTGAAAGACATGGTTTTCAGTATGTCTCCAGATAGGGCCCCCACTAGTACGGCTAGCTAGTGAGCGGTTCTTTCGGGCGGGAAGAAGGCCGAACCATACGGGGGGACATCTCCCTCAACGCAAGCACCATTGTTCGACACCACCCGAGAAGCAAAAGATTCGTCAGTCTAGGCTGAAAATACATGCATAGATAGTGGTTTAATGTCAAGGACGATGACAGAAGCTTGGGACGGAGCCGTATGAGGTGGAAGTCTCACGTATGGTTCTCTGAAAAGGGAGTGGCTACCTACTGGAGCTTTGACCAAGCACCACCGGTCAATTCCACTTTGGGGCCACCCTAACTCTACTATTATTATAGGAGTATGGGGTTCGAGACAAAGAAAGATCAAGGCAGCATATCAGTTGTTCCTTTATATTTTACTTGGATCTGTTTTTATGCTATTAGCTATTCTGTTGATTCTTCTCCAAACAGGAACAACCGATTTACAAATCTCATTAACCACAGTATTTAGTGAGCGGCGCCAAATCTTTCTGTGGATTGCTTCTTTCGCCTCTTTCTATCTGGTAAGTTTTTTAAACCTTCAAAATTACATATGTATTAAAAATTGTGTTTTTTTAATAATTTCTTAGATTAATCCATTTTTGTAGGCGCACATATTTGGTGTGAATCTGCTATATTATTTTACAATTTAACATCATATAAATTATCAAATTTGGGGTATGCTAGTGATGTACTGATATGAATATGTTTTACTTTTATATTGCTCAAGTAATAAGCTTTTATTAAATAGATAGTCGTTATACATGAAGATAGGCTATGACATAAAATTAAGGCTGCGCAACGGACTAGAACAGAATCACCAAACCGGAACGAACCGGTACCGAATCGAAACGGGACGGTTTGACTGGTTTGTTGACCGGTACCAGGATGAACCGGACCGGAATTACCGGGACGGATACTCGGTTCCATCCCATCCCACTATATATCGGGATGGAATCGGAACGGACTGGAATGGGATAAACGGGACGACACATCTAGCTATTTCAAAAATTGATAAAAACTTTTTAGTTATTTTGATTTTTTGAATTACGAAAATATGAATGTTTTTTTTATTTTCTAAGTTTAAACTTTAAATTAATAGTTTTGAAATTTATAGTGTAATTTTACTTAAGTTTATTTTAAAGATATTTTTTTTAATTTTACCTATTAAGTTTACAAGTTAAGTTTAATTAAAGTTTTTAAAAAAAGTTTTTTAAGTCTTAGTTTTCTAAATTTCAAGATTTGAATCTTTTGAAGTTTATAAGTTATTACTTATTAATATGTTATAACTTATAAGTTATATTTATAACTTGTAATTTAAATAACTTAAGTTTGTAATTTAAAAATAAAAAATAAAAATAAGGATAAAACAATGACACAAATGACAAATTTAAAAAATATCAATCCAATTTATTTAAATTTGTATTACAAATTACAATTTACAACTATTAGTAGAGTGCATAATTTACGCAGCCACCTTCTAGGAAGGGTTCTATTTCAACTAAGCCTCGAATGTAATATTAATAGTTGTATAGTCCCGTAAAGCCTTTCTCTAATGGCTGAATCTATGAATCTATGAACCGAGACGGTTTGACTGGTTTGATGATCGGTACCGGGATGAACTGGATCGGAATTACCGGGACGGATACTCGGTTCCGTCCCATCCCACTATATATCGGGATGGAACTGGAACGGACTGGAATGGGATAAACGGGACGACACATCTAGCTATTTCAAAAATTGATAAAAATTTTTTAGTTATTTTGATTTTTTGAATTACGAAAATATGAATGTTTTTTTATTTTCTAAGTTTAAACTTTAAATTAATAGTTTTGAAATTTATAGTGTAATTTTACTTAAGTTTATTTTAAAGATATTTTTTTTAATTTTACCTATTAAGTTTACAAGTTAAGTTTAATAAAGTTTTTTTTAAAAGTTTTTTAGTCTTAGTTTTCAAATTTCAAGATTTGAATCTTCTGAAGTTTATAAGTTATTACTTATTAATATGTTATAACTTCTAAGTTATATTTATAACTTGTAATTTAAATAACTTAAATTTGTAATTTTAAAAAAATAAATAAATATAAGGATAAAACAATGACACAAATGACAAATTTAAAAAATATCAATCCAATTTATTTAAATTTGTATTACAAATTACAATTTACAACTATTAGTAGAGTGCATAATTTACGCAGCCACCTTCTAGGAAGGGTTCTGTTTCAACTAAGCCTCGAATGTAATACTAATAGTTGTATAGTCCCGTAAAGCCTTTCTCTAATGGCTGAATCTATGAATCGAGACATTGGATCTGGTTTAATATCTAAATTTTGTTAAATGCATTCAACTAAAGCTTTTGCACCATATTCTTTATATTCAGGGTTGAAAAGAATTGCAGTTAAATAAATTTGAGGGATAGGAAAAAAATATTTCTTAAATTTTGTAATCATAACTTCAATAGCACTAGTAAAAAATTCATTTGTTTTATATTCAGAAAAGAGAGATGAAATCTCACATATATATATTAAAATTTCGGAAATAGTAGGATAATATATTCCAGAAATTTTTTTAGTAGCATCATAAAATGATTCCAAAAATATTCTAAGTTCATTTATTTCATCCCAATCACTATCATTAAGTTTTAATTCAGGATAAGCATTATGACTATTAAATTGCATAGTAATAGGTTCTCTATATGTATAAGCAACTTCAAGCATATCATAAAAGGAATTCCATCTAGTTTTTACATGTTTCGGAACTTTTCTAAACGGAAGTTTACATGCATTACAAAAACTCTTTAAAATTGATTAATTCTACTACTACTATGCATATGAAAAATATAAGCATTATCAACTTTATCACAACTATTTTCAAATAATTTCACACCGTCACTAACAACCAAATTTAATACATGCGCAACACATCTAACATGAAAAACATATTTACTAATAGGACAAATTCTAGGTTCTAGCATATTAGTATCATTTAAATTAGCAGAAGCATTATTTAAAGTAATACTAATGACTTTATCACAAAGACCAAAAAAATCTAAAATTTCCAACACAGTAGTAGCAATATACATTCCAGTTTTTTCTATTGACAAATTTTATAACCGATAATTCTTTTTTGTAAATTCCAATTATAATCAATCCAATGCGCAGTAACATTTAAATAATAAAAACCATTAGGACTACGACCCATATCAGTGGTAATAGCAACTCTACAATCCATTATTTCAAAATAGGCACGCAAATATTGACAATGTTTTTCTTGAAATTCAAAAATATCTTTTTACCATTCTTCTTGATAAACCTTTAAAACTAGGATTATATGTATCACGAATATATGCAATAAAACCCGGATGTTCTCCAAAACTAAAAGGTAAACCACAAACAACAACCATTTTAGCAAAATTTTCACGATCAAGATCCTTATTATAAGTTTGATGTGTAAGAGCACCACTTGGGTTCGAAGTATTTAATTCACCTTAAACCATATTTGACCCTCTAGCCGATGCTACAACGCTAGAATCTTCACAAACATCAAGAGAAGATATATATGCAAACCACTCTTTACTATGATTTTTAATCAAATATTTTTTTAATTCCCCCGTTGAACCTCCACTCCCACCAAATTTATATTTAAAATGTTGTTTACAAATATTACATATACTAAAAGTTTTTTCTTCATTCAAATAACAAAATTTCCACACATTTGATTTTAAAGTACGTTATACCTTGGTCTTACCTCTAGTTGGAACAATAGGGGGACGACTAGTTCTAAACGGAGGATTGTCCTCCTGAGGTGGAACTTTAGTACTATTGAGGTCGGGACTAGTCGGTGTATCATCTAAATCTACTTCTTCATCAATTTCTACTTCTTCATTTTCTTGATAATTACCATAATGTCTTTCATAAACCTCTTCGGAAATTATAGGAGTATCCGAATTAATTTCTATAGGACCGGGACAGGAAAAACTAGGTTCATTCACATGCATAAATTCATCCGTATTCATTCTAACAAGAGGAAATTTAGATTTAGAAGAACTAGAACCTTTATTATTTTTGTAACCATATTTTTACTGTTTGTACAATACCTTTTTTACCTCCAATTTTTTTAGAAGACTCCATCATTTAAAATTATAAATTATAAAATACGAAATTTAACAAGAACAAATAATATATAATAAGAACAACTTACAAATAACAAATATAAAAAATATATATAAGATTAGAGAGTGGAACGAAGTTACCAAACATTTTGTGTAAAGAACAAACGATTATAACCGAAAATTAAAAATTGATGTCGAAACTTGAAGTTTGAAGAAGATTCCTCCTCCAAAAATTCACCAAATGATTATTCAAATCTTCACAATTACAAAATAATATGATTGAAATTTAGAACTTGAAACTTGAAACTTTGAGAAAGATTGAAAATTGAGAAAAAATTAATATTTGTTCTTGTAAATCTGTAGTTAAAAATATAAAGAGAGGGAGTATTTATAGGATTTATATTTTAGAAATAAAAGGGGAGTAAGAAATTTGAGGAATTTTCTTTTTTACCGTTTGGATTTTTTTTTCTTTCACCTTACCATTTGGAAATATCAACGGTTGAAATATTAACGTTTGAAAATATTAATGTTTGAAAAAAAAAAAACTATTGGGACTTGGGGCATTGGGCGTCGGGAAGGCTGCCAAAGTGGCAGACTTTTCACTAAGTCATTTGCCTTTTCAAGACAGCCCCTGCCAATGGCAGGCGGCGGCAGGCACAAATACACATTGCCTTATTATATAGGGGCTCTATATATTATATATTTAATAAATTTAAAAAAATATCAGAATCGGAACGGAACCGAAATGAACCGGTACCGGAATACCAGTATCAAATCGTGATACCGTTCCGTTCCGAGTATCGGTTCACGGTATCCCATCTCATCCCGAAGATGACCGGACCGAAACAGACCAGAATGGACCGAAACGGTACCGGTACGACCCGGTCTGGCGCCCAGCCTTACATAAAATATGTTTACTATAATTGTTTATCTTTATGTTTCAACTAGCTAGATCTAATACAATTAAAAAGGTCTAAGTTTAAGGAGGTTAGTAACTAATGTACAACCACATTAAGTTTCACACTCAAATTGATTGATGTTTCATTTATCTTTGTATTTTGAATTTGTGATTGTACAATCGAGAGTTTTTTAATGTAATCACAATTAATTTTAATAGTAATAACTGAAAATTGCATGTAGGCTTTGGAGAAATTGAAGAAATATGGCATATAAACAGGAAAAGGATCTTATGATGTTGTTCTGATTTTGTAGAAAAAAATATAGGACAACGAAACTGTTGATGGTGAGAAGAGGGATGAATTTATTCAAGAAGAAAAAATTAAATCATGGGAGAAGAAGAAGGGAGTTGTATGGTCAAAAGTTCTTTAAAGTATTATCCTATTGTAGTAAAACATACTCCCTCTGTCCCAATTTATATGACTTACTTTCCTTTTTAGTCAGTTCCAAAAAGAATGACACATTTCTATTTTAAGTAACAATTTGCCTATAAAATGTCTTTTTTACCCTTAATGAAATGATTTACAACCACACAAATTTCTATCATTCATTTTGGACCACAAGTTTTAAAAGTCTTTCCATTTTTCTTAAAGTTTGTGCCAAATCAAAGTACATCATATAAAATGGGACGGAGGGAGTATTAAACTTCAACAAACTTTGAAAAAGAAGGGTTAGTCTGTTTTAGAACTTTACGTAGTTAATGTTGTTTTTGTTAGAAGAATGTGTATCATGAAGAAAAAATAAAATTTGATGTTGAAAGCTACTACTATGGATTATAAGGTTGGTAATTTCTCCGTTGCTTGAAGTTATGTTGTGTCCTTTCAAAACTATTATACATTAACTTCAGCCCAAATGTCATCTTAGAGTCCAAAATAAAATATCGTCCCTTCCTGAGATCTCTAATTTCTTCAGCGACAACGTCACTCCTTCAAATACAAGGATGAAATTTTCTATTCTAGAAAAAATCCTCTGAGAGTTAGGGTGTGTTTGATATGAAGGAAAATGTTTTCCTAGAAAACAAGTAGATTTTTGACTTATTTTCTCATATTTGGTTGGTGAGTAAAAAATATTTTTAGTGTTTAATTTATGAATGAAAAATATTTTTGAGAAAATATATTTTATTTTTACTAAAGAGTAGAAAATAATTATTGAAATTGAAATTGAAAATATTTTTTTAAAAACAAACTTAAATTATTTTTGGAGGGGGGGCTGATGGGGGGAGGGAGGTCGCGGGTAGGCTGGTGTGGGGTGAAAAAATAAAAATTTATTTTTTCAACAAAATTTTTTTAATATGAAGTTGGAGGAGAGTTTTAGAAAAAAATTTCCTTAATTTTTGAAGGAAGGTCATTCTCCTTAAATTTGGGGAAAATGAGTTTATTTGGAAAACATTTCCCAAAATATTTTACCCAACCAAAAATGAGATTATTGGAAAATATTTTCCTTCATACCAAACACACCCTTAATGACTTTTCATGTCCATATTTTTTTTATTTTTACTAAATCTAATCTCTGCATATGTCACGCCCCAAATTCAAGGGGCGCAACTGGCTCCTAATGCCAAAAATGAGGCTCGAGCCGACCCTGCTAAACCCTTTGCTACTAGCGCATGGCAGCCACACGTAATCAAGAAAACAAACAAGTATATCTCAGCTTAAAATTAAGCCCTAAGCCGGCAAGGCCCCTGTCAACAGATCTAAAAAAGAAACAGCTACTCCCAAGAGTTCATATACAGAAATAGCCAACTAGCACAAAAGTCCTGATTGGGCTGTCGAGGCCACCATGATCTCTATATCGAAACTGAAAGTAGGTATATATCAAGACAATACATCAAACAACTAACAAGCTTCAACAAACAAACAAACTAGGCCAGCATGGCCATAACGTATCTATAAACCCCACACACTAGTCTTCAAACCTCTAAGAGTAGTAAAGATTGGTGGGACAGGGCCCCAATATACCCATAAAAATATATATAACAAAAGCTAACAAACCTCCCAAAATATAAAAGTCAATCCTGCTGCTGAGGAGGTCTACTGAGTCGTTTGTTGGGACCTGCGTGTATGAATGCAGTACCCCCAGGCAATGGGGTATCAGTACGAAATAATATACCGAGTATGAAAGACAATAGACTATGAGCAGGTATCATAATATATTGGGAGTAATCCAATAAATAAATCAAGGATAAGATAAGTGTACTGACTTGCTCCTAAATCTAAACATATCAAAAATAATAAAACAACAACCTAACCAAGCCCCCATACGCTCGGCAGGTACAAACATCACACAAGACCACCTACTAGGGCCCCATAAGCCCAGAAGGTGCCAATCAGTCTATATACCCCTATCGGTAGTCCCCTAGCCCTGTAGGCAGTCACATAGCCCTCTTAGGCAATAATATAGCCTAGTAGGCAGCACATAACTCTCTTAGGCCTCAATATAGCTTATAGACAACTCATAGCCCTCTTAGGCAACAACATGGCCCTATAGGCAACACATAGCCTTCTTAGGCATCAATATATCCCCGTAGGCTCCTCATAGCCCTTCTAGGCATCAATATAGCCCCGTAGGCAACTCATAGCCCTTCTAGGCATCGATATAGGCCCATAGGCAGAACATAGACCTTCTAGGCATAGATCACATTCCTGCAGCTAACCACAATAGCCCCAAGGGCAACAATAACAATCCAATAGGCTAAAAGCGTGCAATTTAGCTATAAGCAATCTATGCGACTAGCCTCTAAGTCGTGTCCAACATAGGGACGCTACTAACTAAATAAGAATCCCGACAAGGGAGGATTATATCCACTCAAGCAGCCAACAATCAACAATAATGCCGACAAGTATAACAACGATAACAACCCAATTACATTGCTCCTAAGCTTTAAAGAAACATGCCGTAAGAAGGGAATAACCTTAACATACCTTTTTCACTGAATTCACGTGGCCTAATAACTTTTACTCATAAACCCCTCGATATTACAACAAGGCAGGACCATAATCAACACACAAAAAAAGAAGATACAACAATAATCCGATAAAAGATATGTATTTCCGTCGCAAATTGCTATGATTTAGGTAGTTTGATATATTTAGAATTAGGAAAAGTATGAATCCTATTCCAATTAGATTAGTGCAGTAGGTCTATATTTAGACCCTCTGCATATGCGTCTGATTCATCAGGAAAATTATACAAATAGAGCATCTTTTCTTGAAACTTTGCTCTCTAATTCTCTTCATGGTATTAGGGCTTTGGGTTTAAACTAAGTTATTTTGTATCCTAAATCGTGTTCCACGTTTTATAATGGCCAGTTCATCTTCCTCCTCTCTATCTCTTTCACTTGCGTCTCTCCATCAATTCATAACTATATGTCCTGTAAAATTGAAATCCTCAAACTATCTTGTTTGGAAAACTCAACTAATTCAGTTAATGCAGACCTTGAAGATTGGTGATATTATTGTAAAAGAACCACCATCTATGGTTGTAGTAAATGAAAAGGATGAAGAAGTCATAAACCCCAAGTTCTTAGAATGGGAAGAAAAAGATGTCTTGGTGAGAAGTTGGCTAACAGGAACCATGACTGAAGAGTCAATGTTTCTCATCATTGGTTGCATTTCGGCTAAACAGATTTGGGAGAATCTTGAGGATAATTACCTACAAGCTAGCAAAGATAAGGAATTTCAATTGAAGCAACAAATTCAGAGTATCAAGATGGGATCAAAATCGGTAGACGAATACATAAAAGATTTCAAGGGAATTTGTGATAGTCTCACTGCTATACACAAACCTTTAGATGAAGATAGCAAGGTTATAAACTTTGCTAAAGGCTTAGGACACAAATACAAAACTTTCAGAACAGTTATGTTAGGCAAGCATCCATATCCAACCTTCACTCAGTTTGTTAATGGATTGAGAGGTTATGACATGAGAGAAGAAGATAGTGAAAAAGATCATGTTGATCAAGCCATGGTCTTTCAAGTTTAAAAGACGCCTCGCTCGTTTTGTAGAGGTAGAAGTAGAGGAAATTCTTTCCGAGGAAGAGGACAAGTACGAGGAAGATGACGGTTTGGACCTAATTCCAACACTTATACTACTGGTGGACAATCTAATTTTCAAAATAATAGGCAGGTCCATGTCAAATTTGTGGAAGAAACAATCACACCGTTATCTCTTGTTTTTATAGATGGGATTACTCCTATCAATCTCAATAGGATACTCCACAAGGTCTCTCTGCATTAACAATCAATGAGCAATCAGACAACAATCTTTACATGGACTCTGGAGCAACTCATCATATGGTTCAAACAACAGGTAATCTCGATAATCCTACTCTGTTCAAAGGTTCAGATTCAGTCATGGTAGGTGATGGAAAACGACTCCAAATTACTCATGTTGGTGATAAGGAGATAGGTACAAATCTACGACTGAAAGATGTTTTAGTCGTACCTAAATTAAAGAAAAAATTGTTGTCCGTAAGCAAGCTAGCAAGTGATAATGAATGTCTTTTGGAATTTACTGACTCTGAGTTTGTTGTTAAGGACAAGAAAACCCGGAATCTATTGGCAAAAGGGAGTAGGAAAGGAGATCTGTATGCCTTAGACGCAAAGTGTGCATATGGGAAGGTGCATCAAGCTTTAGCTACTATACGCTCAAGTAAAGCATCAGATGAAGTCTGGCATCAACGACTAGGGCATCCAACCTTTAAGACATTATGTTTTTTACATTCTCATAGACTTCTTAGTCTTAGATTTAGTAGTTGGAATAAAATATTTTCTGTTTGTACTTTTTGTCAAATGGGAAAAAGTTGTAAGCAACCTTTTACGAATTCTAATAAAGGCGAGATTGAGCCTCTTGTCAAAATTCATTGTGATTTATGGGGCCCTTCGCCTGTTAACTCTCCTCAGGGTTCAAAATACTATGTAATTTTTGTGGACGATCACACAAAATACACTTGGTTTTATCCGTTGAAAAGAAAATCCAATTTCTTTAACACCTTTATTAACTTTCAGAGATTGATCAAAAATCAATTTGATAGGAAAATCAAAATTTTCTAGAGTGATGGAGGCGGTGAATTTAGTAGCCAAGTGTTTATTGATCATCTCACCACATGTGGTATTCAATGACAAGTTTCCTGTCTGCATACACCTGAGCAGAATGGGGTTGCTGAACGCAAGCACATACATCTAGTTGAAACTGGTTTAACACTATTATTCAATGCTTGTGTTCCCCTATATTTTTGGGTTGAAGCATTCATGACATCAATATATCTTATCAACAGACTTCCCACACCTCTCTTGAATATGGTCTCTCCACTTCAGAAGCTCCATCAGAGGAAACCCGATTACAATAGCCTAAAAATTTTTGGTTGTCGATGCTTCCCACATCTTAAGGGTTATAACAACAATAAGTTTCAGTCGAAGACCTTTCCCTACATTTTCATAGGATATAGTTCTTTACATAAAAGATATCGGTGTTATCATCCGCGAACAAAAATGGTATTTATATCAAGACACGTGATATTTGATGAACATTGCTTACCTTTGGTTCCTAAAGTCACACAGGTTATAAAGGAACCAATTTATTCAATGTCTACTTATAAGGAATTTATTGACGCTAAGACTATTGTAGGAGAGGACGATACTTCAGAAGCTATTGCTCCACCAATACAAGCAGCAGATAGTGATCACCATGATTCCTTACCCATAACTGATACTCACGATCTTGCAGCAACTGCATATGATCATAGTGCTGTTTCAACACATGCAACACATCAAGATCCCTTATCCACTATCGATGCTAAAGAAGTTGCAACAACTATAAATGATAATTGTGATGCTTCACCTAGCTCGTTACGCACAATTACTGCAAAAAAAATTGCAGCAGGTCCATTCAATGATACCGAACATGCTAAGCTTCAATCGCCTTCATATGAACACACACCCAGTGCTGCCTGGGAAGACCCTCCGGGAATTGATTTGTGTGTCGACTCCAGCAAATACCAGTGCCTTCCCACTACATCCTCAAGCTCACCTGATAATACCTATCATATGATTACCAGAACAAAATCTAAAAACATGTAGCAGCCTCCGACATTCCAAACTCTTACGGCCACTACCTCGTCATTGAACATTCATGAACCTAAAAATCTCAAGGAAGCTCTTCTTCAACTTCACTGGGTAAAAGCTATAGAAGAAGAGATGCAAGCTCTACATGTGAATAAAACATGGTGACTTGTACCTCGTGGGCCTAACATGAATGTTGTTGGTTCGAAATGGGTGTTCAAGACTAAGCTAAGAGCTGATGGAACAATCGATAAGCATAAAGCTCATCTTGTCGCCAAAGGGTATAATCAAATTGAAGGACTCGACTTTGAAGACACATTTAGTACCGTTGTTAAAGCTACTACTATCCTCATGGTTCTTACCTTGGCAACAGTTCGAAAATGGCCACTTCAACAACTAGATGTGAAAAATGCTTTCCTCCATGGACGACTTAAAGAAGTAGTATATATGGAACAAACTCCCGGATTAAAAAACAACACTACTCCAAACTATGTTTGCCTACTCCAACTTGCAATATATGGATTGAAACAAGCCCCAAAGGCTTGGTTTCGATGTTTTAGTGAAGCTTTTTTTCACCTAGGGTTCCAAGGGAGACATGCCAATTCTTCACTCTTTGTTCTGCGCAAATCCTCTGATATAATAGTGCTCCTGTTTTATGTCGATGACATAATTGTTACCGGAAACAACCCAAGCTTTATTCATTCTATTATATCTCAACTAAGTAACCAGTTTGCTCTAAAGGATTTGGGCACTCTCCATTTCTTCCTAGGGATCGAAGTACGACCTTACAAAGATGGTCTTTATCTAAGTCAAGCCAAATATGCAAAGGACATTCATAATAAGACAATGATGATGTGTGCATGCGCCATTCACACTCCTACATCACAGAAAAATGATTTTCATACCTGCACAGGTTCACCGATAGATCCCTTCGACTATAGGAGCACTGTTAGAGCACTCCAATATCTCACTTTGACACGTCATGATCTAACACATGATGTCAACCAAGTGTGTCAATTTATGCAGACTCCAACGACTATACATTGGCAAGGAGTAAAACGTATATTACGATACCTATTTGGAACCATCAATTTTGGCATGCGCATTACATCCAACTCTTCCTTAAATGTTGTTGGATTCTCTGATGCAGATTGGGCAGGATGTTCTATTACTCGGAGGTCCACTACAGGTCTGTGTGTTTCATTGGGAGCTAATTGTATCTCGTGGTCATCTAAGAAACAACATACAGTAGCTCGATCAAGTGCCGAAGCAGAGTATCGTGCCCTAGCCTCTCTTGCAGCTGAAGTAACATGGACTCTTCATTTGTTGCGACACCTTGGTGTATATATTAATTCTCCTCATGTGCTTTATTCTGACAATATTAGTGCATTACACCTCACAAGCAATCCGATTCTTCATGCTCGAACAAAACATGTTGAACTGGACTACCACTTTGTTCGTGAGAAGATCTCCACTGGGGCAATGATTAACAGATATGTCCCATCCTTGGAACAAGTAGCCGACATTTTTACAAAGGCCATATCTAAGCATCAATTTCAGTTTTTACGGAGCAAGCTTGGAGTTGTGTCAGTACCAATGTCCAGCTTGAGGGGGATGATAGAGAGAAACATCATGAAGAAGGACTCCATCGATAGCAACACACCAATCCTAAACCCGTAGGAATTATAGTTTAACTTAACTTAGGATTTAGGTAGTTTAATATATTTATAATTAGGAAAAGTATGAATTTTATTCTAATTAGATTAGTGCAGTAGGTCTATATTTAGACCCTCTGCATATGCGTATGAACCATCAGGAAAATTATACAAATAGAGCATCTTTTCTTGCAAACTCTGCTCTCTAATTCTCTTCAGTAATGGTTCTCCTACATGAGGGTTAGTGTGGGTTCTAATCACGATGGTATGAGTCGTGACAATTGATTATTCCGTTTAACATGTATATGATCTCACTATGACGAGACACTTTTTAATATTTTTTCTTTTTTCCTTCTTATTTGGTCCTTCTAAATATTTTTGGGGTGAGTTATGACAATTTTCGGCAAGCTTAATTTGAAGAATATGAATCAAAATCTACTCTAAATAAAAGTAATAACTTAAGCTACAAAAGTTTTGTCTATTAACATGGATTTGTTGTCCTTCCTATCCCAAATCATTATTGAGCGTTTGAGTTTTCTAGGTTAGACTCATTTTTTATTTTTTCATATTTGAGAATATCTGTTTTAGCATGAGCCTAGAATCCAACATTTTGATCTACTTGTACTTTCATAATACAACAAGTATATATACATATTTCTGAAAAATGTGTAAAGTTGTACAAATGAAGCATCTAGAAGGGCATTGAGAACAACAGTTTAATGAAGAATGAATTTCTAAAAGGGGTCAAAAATATTATTTTGTTGTTATTTCAAATTTGTTTTTCTCCTTTTATCAATTTTGTTTGAGTAACAAAGTAACAATAACGAAAAGTGGTGAACAATTGGCCTAAGACAAGTAGATTGTCTCTAAAAAAAATATTTATGTTGTTGTGGTGTAAATTTTTAACGGTCTTAACTTATTTTAACTTGTATATTGATTTTCCAAAACTTTCACATAAAAAAATTTCACAAGGAAATATTCTAACCATCAAATTATCAGATTCTATATTTTTTATATACAAAAAAAATAAAAGAAAAGTGATGTTTCATCGCTTCATAAAAACATCACTCAATATTAACAAGAAAATTGTATCACCAAACATATATTATGTAAAATATAAAAGTTATTAGATATCAAGATATTCTTAATCATTCATTATATATTTACAATTCTTGAGATATGTGATAATGTCAAATCATTTAATTTATGTTGAAATGTTCTTAAAACCTACTAAAATTTACTCTCTTTTTCCTTATAATAGTTGAATATTGAAAAGGACGTTCAAAAGCTTAATGAGATTATTTATGCCCGCGCGAAGCGCGAGTAAATAACTTAGTTAATAAAAGTAGTCATGTCAATTATTAGAATCTATATATATATATAATAGGAGAGGTGATAGTGCTTAGGTGTCAGTACCACAATTAATCTCACATTTTTTGCTTTTAAAAATCAATTAACAATTAATTATATACACAACAATCCGTGAAAAAAATTCAAAGCAGTTTTAAATATACACGTGTCATCTTCTTAGTTAATCACTATTTTTACATTTAAAATAATAATTAAGTAAAACAAATATTAACATTTGTCAGCATTTGGAAATATGTACGTGTCAACTTCTTAATTTACCTGTAACTATGTAATAAAAATAAATCAAAAGCAATTTTAATTAAGAGCAATTTTTAGTAAAAAGGTTCCATAACTCCCTTACTATCTTATCCACAATTCATAAACTTTCGGATAAACTGCTTCTCAACTCGTTTCTGGACAACGCCCGATAAATACAAGCCAGATATTCCGTATTCTATGGAATTGATTTTGCAAGATGAAAAGGTATGATTTAAATCAACTTTCTGAATTTAATTTTATTCTCTAATTTATTATTATTATACATTAATGATAATGATTAATGCTTAACAAAATTTTGTTTGCATATAGGGTGATCGAATTCACGCATCTATTGACAAGTACACAATAAAGTATTTCAGAGACAGGATTTATGATCATAATTTATATCGGATGAAATATTTTGTCATAGCCTCTTTATCACTCTAAATTTAAATCTAATTCTCATAAACACAAGCTTATATTCCCCAGAATACTATTGTGACTAAACTTAAAGATTCCTCTTTTCATATGGATGGTTTTAAGCTACGCACTTTCGATGAAGTGACAATTCAGCACAACACCAACGAAAGTCAACTAAATATTATATACTTCATTTCATTTTATTGTAAATATTATAACTAAAAATTCAATTATTTTTCAAGATGTTGTTGGACACGTTGTCTCATATGAACCAATTCAATTGTCAAAGCAAGGAGACAACATTAGTTCTTTCATGAATATTGTTGTAGAAGATGAAAAGTAAATTTTATTAAACAATTTTCATTTAATAGGGTATAGACCATTATTTTATATTTTCATAACATTGTTCACGCAGGAAAAACAATCTTCCTGCCACTTTATGGGGTGATCTCGCCTTTCAAATGCAATCACATTTATCTGGATCAACAGATGAACCATTAATTGTTGTTCTTCAATTGATGAAGACACACAAATTTAGAGGTATGAATTCTAAAATTATTATTTTGTTACGTAGTTGTTTATCATTATTCCAAATATATTTATCTAACTTAATAAATCTTATAAATTATTTTACAGATACCTATTCTATTCGTAGTTGTTGGTACCAGATCAAACTATGGATTAATACAGATCTACCACAATCTTCTAATTTTAAAAAAAAATTAATTGCATCAGGAGAATATGAGAAGGTTTCACAAACAAGTTCACAACAACATATTTCAATTTCTGAGGAGTTATCTACAGGAATGGTGTCTTTTAAATTTATTAAAGATTTCCTTCAATGCACCGAGTGAGTTGTATATTATATTATTATTATTTATAGTATTATTTTTTTATAGTACATATAACTGTCTAACCATCTATATTAACTCACAAGAGTCTAGCTATTAGATTGCTGTAAAGATTGTTTGTTTGGAACTTGGTCACAAATGGTCATACTTGGCTTGCAAGAAGTGTATCACAAAGGTTGATCCATTGGGAGACAAAATTATTTCTTAAAATGCAATGCTGAAGTTATATAAGTTATTCACAGGTTGGAGCAAACAATATAAATATTTAAAATTTAATTAACATTATATAACACTTTATTTTATGCATTTTAGGTATTGACTTCAAATTCATGTTACTGATGAAACTGGATTTATATCATTATTGTTGTGGAATAAAGAGGTTCTACAACTAATTGGAAAGACTGCCAAGGAATTGAAGGAAGGATTAATAGGAGATGCTAACAATGGTTATCCCACAGAACTTGATACTTTGATTGAGAAAAAGCTCATGTTTAAAGTCCGGATTAAGGATTCAAACATTAACAAGAATGATAATGTCTACAAAGTAGTTAAATTCATTGATGATGAAGCATTACTAAAGGAATATTGTCATCCTTCTCTTATACACAGTTTGACTGTAAGTGTCAAAATCATTAAAATTTAACTATAACTTTTATATAAATTAATTAACTATAATTTTTGAAACATGAGGCATCCCTTGATTGTGAACAGAGCATTGATGAAGATAAACTAATTGAGGTATATAATTTAATTCAACCTATATTTCGTATTTTTAACTTTTCAGATTTTAAAACATAGTATGTTATTTTACATTATGTGTTTTACTAGGCAACACACATAATTTTTTTTGATTATGTATGTATTTAAATTATTTGCAGACACCTATCAAGAATAGCATTTCAAATTGTGGTTCTTCACAAACAGAAGATGTGATTGATTTGACTGAAAGTTATATCCCAATAATGGCAAACACGTTGGAGTTCGGCCAACACATGCAGATGATGAGGGATTAAATGTCAAACTACCATCTAACAAGTTACACAAAGTTATAAAGAAGGAGAAGAAGGCATAAGTTTGTCAGAATGGGAGATAGGCGTTAATTATTTAAGTTAGTTTATTTTAGAATATTAAACTATCCATTTCTGTTTTAAGAATGTATTTCATTGTGTTAGTACTAATTGTTGTTATTTTACTTTTTATATATGCATATGATGTTTTTTCACTTTTTAACATGTGTCATTCTTTGTGTGACATATAATTAAGTGTCAACTTCTCAAGTTTCAAATAGCAAAATCTGTCAGATAACTTCAAATAACAATGTGTTGAATACAGATAATAATATGAATGATGCTAAAAATAGTAACTACATACTAACCTTAAGTATTCCATATAAATCAATTATCTTTGCCAACAATATACTTGCAGGAAATATTTCTTCCATTAAACAACCTCTAAACAATCTACAAACATAAGAGACAATTGATTAAATACTGAAGTTCAAAATAATTGTTCTCACTTAGAATGAATTAAGTCAGAAAGTGTAGTATGAAAAATGTACAAAACAATCTCATATATCCATCAACATCATAAACTTTGTAAATTAATATATTTAAACTTCGAGAAAGCTGCAACATTTTCAGATAAATGGGTAGCAATTAATTGTAGTTGTCAATAGAACCGCTCACAAGCTATAGTATAATAGGTATTCATAAATATCATACATTGAGTCTATACTATCCACAGAAAAATAACCATCTTCATAGCTAGTCTATAAAAAGGCATTATTCAAATATGAAAAATTATGATAAGTCAAAATAGAACCTCCTTAACATGTTAACTAACAGAATAGCCATAGCTTCCCTCATAAAACCAAAATATGGCTGCCATAGGTAATCAATAAAAAGGCTTTCACTAACTTTATGTATTAGAATTGTTCAAGCACGACAAGGAGTAATATTATAGTTAAACTTTGATTGGATAATACGAGGAGAAAAAAGAGGATTACCTCAATCTATTATATGTACATGTGTATATAATAATCAAGTACAAACTAATTGAAAGAATAGGTCTTATTATAACGAAAATATAAAATATATTGCCAAGGAGTCGGTTATATCTACGTTCTAAAACATATTAAAGTCAATGAACAGAAGCACAACTCAGTTCATCCCATATATCTCTACACCTTAATCACACTGTTGAACCAGAAAAATATATAGTTATGAATAGATTTTACATAATTAGAACAAGATTAAGTATTACAACAATCATATATAGTAAAGTATATAATTATGAATAGCTTTCTCATAATTAGAACAAGAGGGCTTGAACTAATCAAATACTAATCTAATGGACGTATAAACTTTTATATATTCCAACAAGACAGTATACTAAAGGTAATATCCAATAATTTTTGAAAAGTTATCACACAATTTCATGTATTTGAGTCTCTTATCATTATGATAAATCTATATGTATGCTTCTGACAAAAAAACATTGAAAATAATATATGGCCATTTAGACATATTAGTTAGATAGATTTTATTATATAGTTTTTTCTATTAACTGACTGATATTTTTAAATTTTTAAAAAAATATAATGATGGTACAAAAACAAGAGTCTTGAGACTCTACTAACAAATATATTGTGTAAAAATTCCCCTGTTTTGCCCAACTGACTGTAAATTTAAATTTTACAGTTATTCAATAATAAGATACAGATCTAAAAAATTAATAAACTGCTTTAAATTAACTGATGTTCAGTTCTGATGTTTTATCCATTTAAAGAGATATAGAGTTCAATAACATACAACAAAGACCATAAAAAATTAGCAAGAAAAAACAAAATCTATTTACAACAGAATCAAAAACGTGGAAAACACCCATCTGATGTCAATGGTTAGTTTTTTCATATTTTTCTTTTGTTTGATTAATTGAGTAACTTTCTTACACTTTCAGAAACACTTTAATTAAGTGTTAAAATGCTTATAAATTGGACAAACACATCCATTACAAATTTTAATACTATAAGGGGGAAGAGATTTTAATGAAAAGACATGATTACTGATTTCTTTTAAATATGACACAGATTTAACAGATTTTACAATCTAAAAAAATATACACTATGCCTAATATAGTTAATTTAGTGGCAATACATTCACAATTGTCATTTAACTTTGTAAAATTAGTTAGTACAAAGTGATTAACTTAGTGATGATAAACTAATAAACTATGATGAATGATTGTAGTCTTATTAAGTAATTTATTGTGCATTTCTTATTTCCACTTATATAATACTGTTTTACTTATTTTCTGTAGAGAATCAATGCTTGCATAAGTAGACTGATTTGTTACTCCATTGAAAGTACATTAGTTAATGCATATTCCTTTATGCTAGATTTGCCAAGTAGTTCTTCAAATTCAAGGTAATCTAAAGGTAAACATATAATGGTGGATGAGAATGCATTTTCGGTGGAACATTTAGTTCAATCAAATGAGCAAAATATTTATGAAAATGAATATGAAGATATGTTGGAAGGTATGAATCTATACTTAAACACATTTTATGTTCTTATAATTTATTAATGTTTGAAATTTTGTAATAATTTTTTTACATTTTTTTATATTTATAGGGGATGAAATTGAAGGTGGTAGAATTTACAATCAAGGTATTTGTTTCAATATGACATTTCATCAACAAATCGATTTATGTTTTTTCTACAATAAATAATTAAACTCTAACTTTTAAATTTTAAATGAAAATACTATTAGATTATTGGGATATGGGAGATCGTACTTATGAGTGTGAACATTGCGGTGCGTACTTCTGGTATGAAGAAAGAATTGAGAAGAGATACAAAAAAATAGAACCTGTTTTCACTTTGTGTTGCGGTAAGGGAAAGAAAAGGCTTCCAAATCCAAAGGATTCTCCTACACTGCTAAAGGAATTATTATTTGGATCAGGTAATTGAAATTATTTATCAAATTACTACATTATTATTAGAATATATTCTTTTAAATGTTTGAATAACATAAAATTAATTTAGGTGACAAAAGTCGTCATTTCAGAGAGAATATAAGAAATTATAATTCTATGTTTTCATTTACATCAATGGGAGGAAAAATTGATGCATCTGTCAATCAAACAAAAGGGCCAAGAACATTCAGATTATCTGGACAGAATTATAATAAAATTGGAAGCTTATTACCTAACAAGGGATCTACTCCAAAATTTGCACAATTGTATATATATGATACAAAAAATGAGGTGCAAAATAGAATTAATGTTATCAAATAAGTATTTATAGTATATATAAATTTTACAACGTTCAATATAATTGTAATTATTAATCACTATTATCTATATAACTATTTTTTTTAGTCGTAGTAAAAGCAACAGTCAAATTCATGCTCAAATTGTTAATGATCTCAAGGAAATGCTAGATCAACACAATGTACTTACAAAATCTTTTCGGATGATAAGAGATAGATTTCAAATTGATCAAAGTGCAAATGTTAAACTAAAATTGATAGGAAAAAGAGGATCAGATGGAAGAAGGTACAATTTGCCAACAGTTTCTGAAGTAGCAGCTTTGGTGGTTGGTGATTTTGAACCAACCAGTTCTGACAGAGATATAATAATTGAAAGTCATTCTGGACAACTTAAGAGAATAAGTGAATTGAATGCAGCATACTTAGGTTTGCAATATCCATTACTTTTTCCATTTGGTGAAGATGGATATAGAGAAGATAGTCCTTTAAATGGAATTGATGAATCATCTGATGGAAGGAAATATGTTAGCTCTCTTGAATACTTTTCATACAAAATTCAAGAAAGGAAGAATGAAGTACCAACAATTGTATCGGCTAAAAGATTATTTCAACAATTCTTGGTAGATGGATATACAATGATAGAATCTTCTCGATTGCTATTTTATAGGCTCCATCAAACACATTTGAGAGCAGACTTCTATAAGGGATTGCAAGAAGCTGTTTTGCAGGGAGACACTCAACCTTCTTCCAAAGGACAAAGAGTAATATTATGTTCTTCTTTCACTGGAGGTACACGTTACATGTTGCAAAATTATCAAGATGCAATGTCAATATGTAATGGGTCGGATGTCCTAATCTATTTATTACATTTACTTGCAATTCTAAATGGTCTGAGATCACTAGATTTGTGAACAGTAAGGGATTGGCTCCAGAAGATCGGCCAGACATTATAACGAGAGTCTTTAAAGTTAAATTAGATCACCTCATAAAGAATTTGCGAGAAAACAAAGTTTTTGGACAAGTAAAAGCAGGTATATTATTGCCTTATTATTATACCACAATTCTTTATTTTTAATTTGAAACAGTAATAAAAAATAATATCATATTTATCCTTTGATTCAGTGATTTATACTATTGAATTACAAAAGTGTGGATTGCCTCATGCGCATATTTTGCTATTTCTACATAATAAATCTCCAAATATTGGTGATATTATTTCAGCTGAATTACCAAATAAATTACTTGATTCGAATTATTACGTGGCTGTTACAAACTTTATGATGCATGGCCCATGTGGTTCAGTTAGAAAGTCATCCCCTTGCATGCAAAATGGAAAATGTTCAAAACACTTTCCAAAAAGGTTTATTTCTTCTACCTCAATTGATGAGGGATATCCTGTATATAGAAGAAGAGATGATGGCAGATCTACAAAGAGATCAGGTATTGATTTGGATAATAGATATGTTGTACCACACAATAGATTTTGTCGTTGAAATATGGGGCGCATATTAATGTTGAATGGTGCAATCAGACAATGTCAATTAAATACTTATTTAAGTATGTTAATAAAGGTCATGACCGTGTTACAACTGCTTTTTGTGATAGTGCGAATTCTTCAAATTCAAGAGGGGTTGATGAAATAAATATGTATTGTGATTGTCGATATATATCACTGTAGACACGTAATTTTTGACTGAACTTAAGGCCTTACATCATTTTTCGTTGCATAAATATTGCTTTTATATATAAATTATATATTTTAATTTTTATCTTATTTTAGTAAGTTTATTTTAAAATATTTGAAAACTAAGAAATAGAGTTGCATTAACATTAGTATCAGTTTTGTTTTTAAAAGAAAAGAAAATATTTAGAAAGAAAAAATATTATATATGTTTCTTTAATTTTAATTTAATAAATAAGCTAGTATTTTATAATTACAATTTATTATTAGCTACTTAATTTTCTGCTAGTTAAAAATAGATAAATAATATTCTAATCATTATATTATCTTATATATTAATTATGAAAGAAGAAATAATAAAATAAAAATAAAACCCCCCCACAACCCCACGTACTTCCCACACACACTACCTCAACTCCACTCACCCTCACGCCCACAACACCCATATACATACTACACTAATACACACACATA
>NW_006238979.1:1950599-1953387 GCF_000226075.1 Solanum tuberosum | reverse complement strand
ATAAGTGAAATATAGAAAAGGTTTTTAGGTTACTTTAACATTTTAACGTTTTCATTTACTTTTAGACTGTTTTAACATAATAATAGGTATATCTTAGGATCTATTATACATTGGACGAGTACAAACGTAATTACATTTCTCTCAATTAAGAATATGGCTACACATCTTTTTGAGATGCTTAAAAAACTCAAGGATGCGGTTGCGCACCTTGGCCAAATTATTTTAATAATTAACTTTCATTAATTTAAATCAAGAGGTATAAATAGTTATTATTAGGTGTGAGGTACTCGATAAAAGAAGACAATTATGTCTCTAAAATGTCAAAATTGAGAATGCAGTTATGCATCCGATTTGAGATTAATAAAATTCAACAATAAAAATAAATAAGAGCAAATCATGGCCGTAATAATGTATCCAAATAATAATAATAATAATTTGAAGTGTAAGTCAATAAAAGCGACCGTGCTAGAACCACGGGACTCGAGGGATGCCTAATACCTTCCCCTTGGTCAACAAAATTCCTTACCCGAATCTCAAATTCGCAGACCAAATAAAGAGTCATTTCTTTTGGATTAGAGATTAAACAAATAGGTGACTTGGAACACCATAACTCAATTTCAAGTGGCGACTCTGAAAATTAAAAATAATCCCTTAATCAATACCGTCACTTAAATTGAAAAAAACTCTAACCGCCGTGCGCGAAAAGGGGTGTGACATCTCTGACGACTCCGTTGGGGATTAACCAGAATTCGAGCTTTGTCTATTGATTTTTACTTTATTTTATTATATTATTTCATTGGATATATTGTTTTGATGACCTAATGTGCTACTTACTACTCATTTATCGCTTTGATATTGTTGAATTGTATATAATTGTCTTATCGCGCACCATCTGAGTTTCTAAAAATAGGGTAGTAGGGAATGCAGTTATGCATCCACTTTCTTTTGAGATAAAGCTGGAGTGTCTGGGCACCCAGTGAAGGATTTTAGTCACACATGTTAGGCAGGGTTGGACCATCAATGAAGTCGAAATAGCGCTGCTACCGATAAGTTGCCCCTCCCTGGCTCGAGTTGTCTACTCGAGTAAGCCAATGTAGATACCCATCTCCTTCAGGTTCGAACCTAGTTAAGCCTGATATACAAACATGGTTATCCCTAGTAGGCTCCGCTTATTTGCATCATTTCCATTTTACTTAGTAGACTTGAACAAAAGTTGAGTCTGTCTATGACATGTATCCCTATCTTGCTTGACCACTTAGATCATTTTTTGTGTTACATGCAAATGCATTTATTTAAAAAAATCTCTATAAGTTGACTCATTTTAGTGTGACTAGTGAAAAAAAAAAAACATAAAAATATTTCTTCTTTTAGAATATATTATACATTCCTAGAAAATGAAATGAAAGATTTTTCACTACTTAATCAAAATTAAAAAATAAAATAAATCTTTTTGTACAGTTAATAAAAAAAAATTGAAATATTTTACTATCATAATACTTTAAAAATTGCATTTTGTCAGAAAAAAAGTTTTTAATATGTCAAAGTAATTTTTTTTTTGTCCAATCTAGACGAACTATGCATACATGATTCTCACCTCAATGAGATACGTAGGCAACCCTCTTTGGGTTCGGTGATCTTTATTCAAAAAATAAAAAAATAAATAAACTCTTTTTTCAAAACTTTAAAAAAAAAACAAAACAAGAAGCTTTAATCTTTATCAAAAACAAGTTTTTATTAATTTTCTTTCAATAATTCAAATAAAAAAAAATTAAAGAATTTTTATCTCAAAGCTCTAAAAAAGAAAAGCTTAGTTATTGAGTTTTTGAAAAAATAGGTAAAGATCTTAGTCATGTTCGCAAGTGTGTTACGTAGGCAATCTCAAACAGATTTGATCAATGCATTATTAAATCATTTAAAAAAAACTTATAACTGAAGAAGGTCTAACCCTAACAAGCATTATTATCTATGCACAGTTAAATTAATATAAGGTGGTTGATTTGTGGTTAAACTGGCATCACATCCCTATAATACAAGGTCAAAAGGGAAAAAGAAAATGACTCACAAAGACGGAAATGAGTCGGACAATGATGAGGTCCAAAACCAGATGATGTCACAAGAAACAGTGTCAGCCGAAGAGATAAGGATACTAAGACAACAAATGACGGAGATGTACGAAGCTTGGATGAGTGGACAAGCTTCACCGCCTTCAATCCGTGACTATCTAAATACAAATATGTCACCCCTTGTCCAAGTATCGATAAGTGATCCAATTTATCCACCTGGATTTGGTCCCGCATCCAACGTAGCTGGAACTTCTACGGTGCACCCTTTGAGTATGCCTATGACAAGTAATCCACTATTCATTCCAACTACACCGACTAATGTCGTTCAACAACCTATAATAGAGCCAAAATCCAACAACGATCCGCTACCCAAAGTTCAATATGATCGAGATTATACTCCTGAATTGACTTTTAAAATTCCAAGCTCTTACCCTCACACTCATCAGTATAGTTCTCATGTTGAGGCTGAAAAAGTTGTTAAGAACGAGGAACATGAAGAAATGGCTAGAAAAATGAAGAGTTTGGAACAGAGTGTAAGAGATATGCAAGGATTGGGAGGTCACAAAAGTGTTTCATTCAATGATTTGTGCATGTTTCCCCACGTTCATCTACCCATCGATTTTAAAACTCCAAAGTTCGAAAAATATGATGGTTATGGAGATCATGTAGTTCATTTAAAGAGATATTGTAATCAATTGAGAGGGGCTGGAAGCAAAGAAGAATTG